>NW_027620507.1:7500-20526 GCF_964198595.1 Lampetra fluviatilis | reverse complement strand
GAGAGAGATGATGGTGGTGATGGTGGTGGTGGTGGTGGTGGTGATGGTGGTGATGGTGGTGATGGTGGTGGTGGGAGAGAGATGATGGTGGTGATGGTGGTGGTGGTGGTGATGGTGGTGATGGTGGTGATGGTGGTGGTGGGAGAGAGATGATGGTGTGGTGGTGGTGGTGGTGATGGTGGTGATGGTGGTGGTGGGAGAGAGATGATGGTGGTGATGGTGGTGGTGATGGTGGTGATGGTGATGGTGGTGATGGTGGTGGTGGGAGAGAGATGATGGTGTGGTGGTGGTGGTGATGGTGGTGATGGTGGTGATGGTGGTGGTGGGAGAGAGGTGGTGGTGGTGGTGGTGATGGGAGAGAGATGATGGTGGTGGTGGTGGTGGGAGAGAGATGATGGTGTGGTGGTGGTGGTGATGGTAGTGGTGGTGGTGATGGTCGTGGTGATGGTGATGGTCGTGGTGATGGTGATGGGAGAGAGATGATGGTGGTGATGTTGTTGGTGGTGATGATGATGATGGTGGTGGTGATGATGGGAGAGAGATGATGATGATGATGGTGGTGATGATGGTGGTGATGATGGTGGTGGTGGTGGTGATGGTGGTGATGGTGGGAGAGTGATGGTGGTGATGATGATGGGAGAGAGATGATGGTTGTGATGTTGTTGGTGGTGATGATGATGGTGGTGATGATGGTGATGGGACAGACATAATGGTGATGATGATGATGGTGGTGGTGGTGGTGATGGTGGTGATGGGAGAGAGGTGATGATGATGGTGGTGGTGATGATGGTGATGGGAGAGACATAATGATGATGATGATGGTGGTGGGGTAGAGGCGGGGATGATGATGGTGGTGGTGGTGGTTGTGATGATGTTGTTGGTGGTGATGATGATGGTGATGATGATGGTGATGATGGTGATGGGAGAGACATAATGGTGATGATGATGGTGGTGGGGTAGAGGCGGGGATGATGATGGT
Source organism: Lampetra fluviatilis (assembly GCF_964198595.1). NCBI lineage: Eukaryota > Metazoa > Chordata > Hyperoartia > Petromyzontiformes > Petromyzontidae > Lampetra > Lampetra fluviatilis. The sequence continues at coordinate 19,547 of NW_027620507.1, read as the reverse complement.
GGTGGTGGTGGTTGTGATGATGTTGTTGGTGGTGATGATGATGGTGATGATGATGGTGATGATGGTGATGGGAGAGACATAATGGTGATGATGGTGGTGGTGGGGTAGAGGTGGGGATGATGATGGTGGTGGTTGTGATGTTGTTGGTGGTGATGATGATGGTGATGATGATGGTGATGATGATGGTGGTGATGATGGTGGTGATGATGATGATGGTGGTGATGATGGTGATGGGAGAGACATAATGGTGATGATGGTGGTGGTGGGGTAGAGGCGGGGATGATGATGGTGGTGGTTGTGATGTTGTTGGTGGTGATGATGATGGTGATGATGATGGTGATGATGGTGGTGATGATGGTGGTGATGATGATGGTGGTGATGATGGTGATGGGAGAGACATAATGGTGATGATGGTGGTGGTGGGGTAGAGGCGGGGATGATGATGGTGGTGGTTGTGATGATGATGTTGTTGGTGGTGATGATGATGGTGATGATGATGGTGATGATGATGATGGTGGTGATGATGATGGTGGTGATGATGGTGATGGGAGAGACATAATGGTGATGATGGTGGTGGTGGGGTAGAGGCGGGGATGATGATGGTGGTGGTTGTGATGATGATGTTGTTGGTGGTGATGATGATGGTGATGATGATGGTGATGGGAGAGACATAATGGTGATGATGGTGGTGGTGGGGTAGAGGCGGGGATGATGATGGTGGTGGTTGTGATGATGTTGTTGTTGTTGGTGGTGGTCATGGCGATGGTGTTGTGGTCGGTGATGTGATGGTTGTTGTCATGATGGTGATGATGATGATGGTGGTAAGGGTGTTGTTGCTGTTGTTGGAGTTGATGGTGCTGATGGTGGCAACGGCTAATAAAACCTCTATCCGTGCAACGTGAACTCTCATCGCCGATGAGTGAGTCTGTGGGTCTGTGTGTGAGTGAGTCTGTGGGTCTCTGTGTGAGTGAGTCTGTGGGTCTCTGTGTGAGTGAGTCTGTGGGTCTCTGTGTGAGTGAGTCTGTGGGTCTGTGTGTGAGTGAGTCTGTGGGTCTCTGTGTGAGTGAGTCTGTGGGTCTGTGTGTGAGTGAGTCTGTGGGTCTCTGTGTGAGTGAGTCTGTGGGTCTCTGTGTGAGTGAGTCTGTGGGTCTCTGTGTGAGTGAGTCTGTGGGTCTCTGTGTGAGTGAGTCTGTGGGTCTCTGTGTGAGTGAGTCTGTGTGAGTGAGTCTGTGGGTCTCTGTGTAAGTCTGTGGGTCTCTGTGTGAGTCTGTGGGTCTCTGTGTGAGTCTGTGGGTCTCTGTGTGAGTGAGTCTGTGGGTCTCTGTGTGAGTGAGTCTGTGGGTCTCTGTGTGAGTGAGTCTGTGGGTCTCTGTGTGAGTGGGTCTCTGTGTGTGTGAGTCTGTGGGTTTCTGTGTGAGTGAGTCTGTGGGTCTCTGTGTGAGTGAGTCTGTGGGTCTCTGTGAGTGAGTCTGTGGGTCTCTGTGTGAGTGAGTCTGTGGGTCTCTGTGTGAGTGAGTCTGTGGGTCTCTGTGTGAGTGAGTCTGTGGGTCTCTGTGTGAGTGAGTCTGTGGGTCTCTGTGTGAGTGAGTCTGTGTGAGTGAGTCTGTGGGTCTCTGTGTGAGTCTGTGGGTCTCTGTGTGAGTCTGTGGGTCTCTGTGTGAGTCTGTGGGTCTCTGTGTGAGTGAGTCTGTGGGTCTCTGTGTGAGTGAGTCTGTGGGTCTCTGTGTGAGTGAGTCTGTGGGTCTCTGTGTGAGTGAGTCTGTGTGAGTGAGTCTGTGGGTCTCTGTGTGTGTGAGTCTGTGGGTCTCTGTGTGAGTGGGTCTCTGTGTGTGTGAGTCTGTGGATCTCTGTGTGTGTGAGTCTGTGGGTCTCTGTGTGAGTGGGTCTCTGTGTGAGTCTGTGGGTCTCTGTGTGTGTGAGTCTGTGGGTCTCTGTGTGAGTGAGTCTGTGGGTCTCTGTGTGAGTGAGTCTGTGTGAGTGAGTCTGTGGGTCTCTGTGTGAGTGAGTCTGTGGGTCTCTGTGTGTGTGAGTCTGTGGGTCTCTGTGTGTGTGAGTCTGTGGGTCTCTGTGTGTGTGAGTCTGTGGGTCTCTGTGTGAGTGGGTCTCTGTGTGTGTGAGTCTGTGGGTCTCTGTGTGAGTGAGTCTGTGGGTCTCTGTGTGAGTGAGTCTGTGGGTCTCTGTGTGAGTGAGTCTGTGTGAGTGAGTCTGTGGGTCTCTGTGTGAGTGAGTCTGTGTGAGTGAGTCTGTGGGTCTCTGTGTGGTGAGTCTGTGGGTCTCTGTGTGAGTCTGTGGGTCTCTGTGTGAGTGAGTCTGTGGGTCTCTGTGTGAGTCTGTGGGTCTCTGTGTGAGTGAGTCTGTGGGTCTCTGTGTGAGTCTGTGGGTCTCTGTGTGAGTGAGTCTGTGGGTCTCTGTGTGAGTCTGTGGGTCTCTGTGTGAGTGAGTCTGTGTGAGTGAGTCTGTGGGTCTCTGTGTGAGTGAGTCTCTGTGTGAGTGAGTCTGTGGGTCTCTGTGTGAGTCTGTGGGTCTCTGTGTGAGTGAATCTGTGGGTCTCTGTGTGAGTGAATCTGTGGGTCTCTGTGTGAGTCTGTGGGTCCCTGTGTGAGTGAGTCTCTGTGTGAGTGAGTCTGTGGGTCTCTGTGTGAGTCTGTGGGTCTCTGTGTGAGTCTGTGGGTCCCTGTGTGAGTCTGTGGGTCCCTGTGTGAGTGGGTCTCTGTGTGAGTCTGTGGGTCTCTGTGTGAGTCTGTGGGTCTCTGTGTGAGTCTGTGGGTCTCTGTGTGAGTGAATCTGTGGGTCTCTGTGTGAGTGAGTCTGTGGGTCTCTGTGTGAGTGAGTCTATGGGTCTCTGTGTGAGTCTGTGGGTCTCTGTGTGAGTGAATCTGTGGGTCTCTGTGTGAGTGAGTCTGTGGGTCTCTGTGTGAGTCTGTGGGTCTCTGTGTGAGTCTGTGGGTCTCTGTGTGAGTGAATCTGTGGGTCTCTGTGTGAGTGAGTCTGTGGGTCTCTGTGTGAGTGAGTCTCTGTGTGAGTGAGTCTCTGTGTGAGTCTGTGGGTCTCTGTGTGAGTCTGTGGGTCTCTGTGTGAGTGAGTCTCTGTGTGAGTGAGTCTGTGGGTCTCTGTGTGAGTCTGTGGGTCTCTGTGTGAGTCTGTGGGTCTCTGTGTGAGTGAATCTGTGGGTCTCTGTGTGAGTGGGTCTGTGGGTCTCTGTGTGAGTGAGTCTGTGGGTCTCTGTGTGAGTGAGTCTGTGGGTCTCTGTGTGAGTGAGTCTGTGGGTCTCTGTGTGAGTGAGTCTGTGGGTCTCTGTGTGAGTGAGTCTGTGGGTCTCTGTGTGAGTGGGTCTGTGGGTCTCTGTGTGAGTGAATCTGTGGGTCTCTGTGTGAGTGAGTCTGTGGGTATCTGTGTGAGTGAGTCTGTGGGACTCTGTGTGAGTGAGTCTGTGGGTCTCTGTGTGAGTGAGTCTGTGGGTCTCTGTGTGAGTGAGTCTGTGGGTCTCTGTGTGAGTGAGTCTGTGGGTCTCTGTGTGAGTGAATCTGTGGGTCTCTGTGTGAGTGAGTCTGTGGGTATCTGTGTGAGTGAGTCTGTGGGTCTCTGTGTGTGTGAGTCTGTGGGTCTCTGTGTGTGTGAGTCTGTGGGTCTCTGTGTGAGTGAGTCTGTGGGTCTCTGTGTGAGTGAGTCTCTGTGTGAGTGAGTCAGTGGGTCTCTGTGTGAGTGAGTCAGTGAGTCTCTGTGTGAGTGAATCTGTGGGTCTCTGTGTGAGTGAGTCTGTGGGTATCTGTGTGAGTGAATCTGTGGGTCTCTGTGTGAGTGAGTCTGTGGGTCTCTGTGTGAGTGAGTCTGTGGGTCTCTGTGTGAGTGAGTCTGTGGGTCTCTGTGTGAGTGAGTCTGTGGGTCTCTGTGTGAGTGAATCTGTGGGTCTCTGTGTGAGTGAGTCTGTGGGTCTCTGTGTGAGTGAGTCTGTGGGTCTCTGTGTGTGTGAGTCTGTGGGTCTCTGTGTGTGTGAGTCTGTGGGTCTCTGTGTGAGTGAGTCTGTGGGTCTCTGTGTGAGTGAGTCTCTGTGTGAGTGAGTCAGTGGGTCTCTGTGTGAGTGAGTCTGTGGGTCTCTGTGTGAGTCTGTAGGTCTCTGTGTGAGTGAGTCTGTGGGTCTCTGTGTGAGTGAGTCTGTGGGTCTCTGTGTGAGTGGGTCTGTGGGTATCTGTGTGAGTGAGTCTGTGGGTATCTGTGTGAGTGAGTCTGTGGGTCTCTGTGTGAGTGAGTCTGTGGGTCTCTGTGTGAGTGAGTCTCTGTGTGAGTGAGTCAGTGGGTCTCTGTGTGAGTGAGTCTGTGGGTCTCTGTGTGAGTCTGTAGGTCTCTGTGTGAGTGAGTCTGTGGGTCTCTGTGTGAGTGAGTCTGTGGGTCTCTGTGTGAGTGGGTCTCTGTGTGAGTGAGTCTGTGGGTCTCTGTGTGAGTGAGTCTCTGTGTGAGTGAGTCTGTGGGTCTCTGTGTGAGTCTGTGGGTCTCTGTGTGTGTGAGTCTGTGGGTCTCTGTGTGAGTGAGTCTCTGTGTGAGTGAGTCTGTGGGTCTCTGTGTGTGTGAGTCTGTGGGTCTCTGTGTGAGTGAGTCTCTGTGTGAGTGAGTCTGTGGGTCTCTGTGTGAGTCTGTGGGTCTCTGTGTGTGTGAGTCTGTGGGTCTCTGTGTGAGTGAGTCTGTGGGTCTCTGTGTGAGTGGGTCTCTGTGTGAGTGAGTCTGTGGGTCTCTGTGTGAGTCTGTGGGTCTCTGTGTGAGTCTGTGGGTCTCTGTGTGAGTCTGTGGGTCTCTGTGTGAGTGAGTCTGTGGGTCTCTGTGTGAGTGAGTCTGTGGCTCTCTGTGTGAGTGAGTCTGTGGGTCTCTGTGTGAGTCTGTGGGTCTCTGTGTGAGTCTGTGGGTCTCTGTGTGAGTGAGTCTGTGGGTCTCTGTGTGTGTGAGTCTGTGGGTCTCTGTGTGAGTGAGTCTGTGGGTCTCTGTGTGAGTGGGTCTCTGTGTGAGTGAGTCTGTGGGTCTCTGTGTGAGTCTGTGGGTCTCTGTGTGAGTCTGTGGGTCTCTGTGTGAGTCTGTGGGTCTCTGTGTGAGTGAGTCTGTGGGTCTCTGTGTGAGTGAGTCTCTGGGTCGCTGTGTGAGTGAGTCTCTGTAAGTGAGTGAGTCTGTGGCTCTCTGTTTGAGTGAGTCTGTGGGTCTCTGTGTGAGTGAGTCTGTGGGTCTCTGTGTGAGTGAGTCTGTGGCTCTCTGTGTGAGTGAGTCTCTGTAAGTGAGTGAGTCTGTGGGTCTCTGTGTGGTGAGTCTGTGGGTCTCTGTGTGAGTGAGTCTGTGGGTCTCTGTGTGAGTGAGTCTGTGGGTCTCTGTGTGAGTGAGTCTGTGGGTCTCTGTGTGAGTGAGTCTGTGGGTCTCTGTGTGAGTGAGTCTGTGGGTCTCTGTGTGAGTGAGTCTGTGGGTCTCTGTGTGAGTGAGTCTGTGGCTCTCTGTGTGAGTGAGTCTCTGTAAGTGAGTGAGTCTGTGGCTCTCTGTGTGAGTGAGTCTCTGGGTCGCTGTGTGAGTGAGTCTCTGTAAGTGAGTGAGTCTGTGGCTCTCTGTTTGAGTGAGTCTCTGTGAGTGAGTTTTTTTTCGTGGATCTTTCGTAACGGCGGCCGTGTTAGGTGTCAGCTTTAACGCGACCGTGTCAGCCAAACGTTTTCCCGATGGGTTCATTCCCGCGGGGTCTGCGTGCGTCTACCACGTTTCATTACGGCGTTGTGAACTCCCTACCCCCTTTCACAGAAACCAACAGCGCACAGACAAAGGTTCACCGTGTAGCCTCATAACAGCGATGCAGGGGCAAGTGCTGTTTGACTAGCAGCAGCGTCGTCAATGAACGGCGCGCGTATGGCACTCGCTCAGCCACTCGCCCACTCCACCCAGCCAGCCACTCACTCAATCACCCACTCACCCAGCCACTCACTCACTCACCCACTCACCCAGCCACTCACTCACCCAGCCACTCACTCACCCACTCACTCGCCCAGCCACTCACTCACCCAGCCTCTCACTCACCCAGCCACTCACTCACCCAGCCACTCACTCATTCACCCACTCACTCACTCACCCACTCACTCACTCAGCCACTCACTCACCCAGCCACTCACCCACTCACTCACCCAGCCACTCACTCACCCAGCCACTCACTCACCCACTCACTCGCCCAGCCACTCACCCAACCACTCACTCACCCAGCCACTCACTCACCCACTCACTCAATCACCCACTCACCCAGCCACTCACTCACCCACTCACTCACCCAGCCACTCACTCACCCAGCCACTCACTCACCCACTCACTCACCCAGCCACTCACCCAACCACTCACTCACCCAGCCACTCACTCACCCACTCACCCACTCACTCATTCACCCACTCACTCACCCAGCCACTCACCCACTCACCCAGCCACTCACTCACCCAGCCACTCACCCAGCCACTCACCCAGCCACTCACTCACCCACTCACCCAGCCACTCACCCAGCCACTCACTCACCCACTCACCCAGCCACTCACCCAGCCACTCACTCACCCACTCACCCAGCCACTCACCCAGCCACTCACTCAGCCACTCACTCACTCAGCCACTCACTCAGCCAGTCACTCACCCAGCCACTCACTCACCCAGCCACTCGCCCAGTCACTCGCCCAGCCACTCACTCACTCAGCCACTTACCCAGCCACTCACTCGCCCAGTCACTCACTCAGCTACTCACCCAGCCACTCACCCACTCACTCACCACTCACTCACCCAGCCACTCACCCACTCACTCACCCAGCCAGCCACTCACTCATCCAGCCAGCCACTCAATCACCCAGCCACTCACTCACCCACTCACTCACCCACTCACTCACCCAGCCAGCCACTCACTCACCCAGCCACTCACTCACCCAGCCAGCCACTCACCCAGCCAGCCAGCCACTCACTCACACAGCCACTCACTCATTCAGCCACTCACTCATTCAGCCACTCACTCACCCAGCCACTTACCCAGCCACTCACTCGCCCAGTCACTCACTCAGCTACTCACCCAGCCACTCACTCACTCACCACTCACTCACCCAGCCACTCACCCACTCACTCACCCAGCCAGCCACTCACTCACCCAGCCAGCCACTTAATCGCCCAGCCAGCCACTCACTCACCCAGCCACTCACTCACCCACTCACTCACCCACCCACTCACCCAGCCAGCCACTCAATCACCCAGCCACTCACTCACCCACTCACTCACCCACCCACTCACCCAGCCAGCCAGCCACTCAATCACCCAGCCACTCACTCACCCAGCCACTCACTCACCCACTCACTCACCCAGCCAGCCAGCCACTCACTCACACAGCCACTCACTCACCCAGCCAGCTACTCACTCACCCAGCCACTCACTCACCCACTCACTCACCCAGCCAGCCAGCCACTCACTCACACAGCCACTCACTCATTCAGCAACTCACTCACCCAGCCAGCCACTCACTCACTCACCCAGCCACTCACTCATTCAGCCACTCACTCATTCAGCCACTCACTCACCCAGCCAGCCACTCACTCACCCAGCCACTCACTCACCCAGCCACTCACTCACCCAGCCACTCACTCACTCAGCCACTCACTCACCCAGTCACTCATTCATCCAGCCACTCACTCACCCAGCCAGCCAATCACTCACCCAGCCACTCACTCACCCAGCCACTCACTCACGCAGCCACTCACTCACTCAGCCACTCACTCACCCAGTCACTCATTCATCCAGCCACTCACTCACCCAGCCAGCCAATCACTCACCCAGCCACTCACTCACCCAGCCACTCACTCACCCAGCCACTCACTCACTCAGCCACTCACTCACCCAGTCACTCATTCATCCAGCCACTCACTCACCCAGCCAGCCACTCACTCACCCAGCTACTCACCACCACCCCCACCAACACACTCACCAACACACACACCAACACACCCACACACTCACCCACACACACTCACCATCACACACTCACCATAACACACACACACTCACCAACACACCCACACACTCACCCACACACACTCACCATCACACACTCACCATAACACACACACACCAACCAACACACCCACACACTCACCAACACCACACACACCATCACCCACACACCATCACACCCACACACCAACACCACACACACCATCACCCACACACCATCACACACACACACACTCACCAACACCCACACACACCCACACACCCACCAACACACCCAGCCACTCACTCAGCCACCCACTCTCCCAGCCACTCACCACCACCCCCACCAACACACACACCAACACACCCACACACTCACCCACACACACTCACCATCACACACTCACCATAACACACACACACCCACCAACACACACACACACCCACCAACACACCCAGCCACTCACTCAGCCACCCACTCACCCAGCCACTCACCTAGCCCCTCACTCGCCCAGCCACTCACTCACCCAGCCACTCACTCGCCCAGCTACTCACTCACCCAGTCACTCACTCAGCCACCCACTCACTCACCCAGCCACTCACTCACTCAGCCACCCACTCACTCACCCAGCCACTCACTCACCCAGCCACCCACTCACCCAGCTACTCACCACCGCCCCCACCATCACACTCACCAACACACTCACCAACACACCCACACACTCACCCACACACACTCACCCACACACACTCACCAACACACACACCCACACACTCACCAACACCACACACACCATCACCCACACACCATCACACCCACACACCAACACCACACACACCATCACCCACACACCATCACACCCACACACCAACACCACACACACCATCACCCACACACTCACCAACACACACCCACCAACTCACCCAGCCACTCACTCAGCCACCCACTCACCCAGCTACTCACCACCACCACCAACACACTCACCAACACACTCACCCAGCCACTCACTCACCCAGCCACTCACTCAGCCACCCACTCACTCACCCAGCCACTCACTCACCCAGCCACCCACTCACCCAGCTACTCACCACCACCACCAACACACTCACCAACACACTCACCCAGCCACTCACTCACCCAGCCACTCACTCAGCCACCCACTCACTCACCCAGCCACTCACTCACCCAGCCACCCACTCACCCAGCTACTCACCACCACCACCACCACCACCAACACACTCACCAACACACTCACCCAGCCACTCACTCACCCAGCCACTCACTCAGCCACCCACTCACTCAGCCACCCACTCACTCACCCAGCCACTCACTCAGCCACCCACTCACTCACCCAGCCACTCACTCACCCAGCCACCCACTCACCCAGCTACTCACCACCACCACCACCAACACACTCACCAACACACTCACCCAGCCACTCACTCACCCAGCCACTCACTCACCCAGCCACCCACTCACCCAGCTACTCACCACCACCACCACCACCAACACACTCACCAACACACCCACACACTCACCCACACACACTCACCAACACACTCACCCAGCCACTCACTCACCCAGCCACTCACTCAGCCACCCACTCACTCACCCAGCCACTCACTCACCCAGCCACCCACTCACCCAGCTACTCACCACCACCACCACCAACACACTCACCAACACACTCACCCAGCCACTCACTCACCCAGCCACTCACTCACCCAGCCACCCACTCACCCAGCTACTCACCACCACCAACACACTCACCAACACACTCACCCACTCACTCACTCAGCCACCCACTCACCGAGCCACTCACCACCACCCCCACCATCACACTCACCAACACACCCACACACTCACCCACACACACTCACCAACACACTCACCCAGCCACTCACTCACCCAGCCACTCACTCAGCCACCCACTCACTCACCCAGCCACTCACTCACCCAGCCACCCACTCACCCAGCTACTCACCACCACCACCACCACCACCAACACACTCACCAACACACTCACCCAGCCACTCACTCACCCAGCCACTCACTCACCCAGCCACCCACTCACCCAGCTACTCACCACCACCACCACCAACACACTCACCAACACACCCACACACTCACCCACACACACTCACCAACACACTCACCCAGCCACTCACTCACCCAGCCACTCACTCAGCCACCCACTCATTCACCCAGCCACTCACTCACCCAGCCACCCACTCACCCAGCTACTCACCACCACCACCACCAACACACTCACCAACACACTCACCCAGCCACTCACTCACCCAGCCACTCACTCACCCAGCCACCCACTCACCCAGCTACTCACCACCACCAACACACTCACCAACACACTCACCCACTCACTCACTCAGCCACCCACTCACCGAGCCACTCACCACCACCACCACCATCACACTCACCAACACACACACCAACACACCCACACACACACCCAGCCACTCACTCACCCAGCCACCCACTCACCCAGCTAGTCACCACCACCCCCACCATCACACTCACCAACACACACACACCAACACACCCACACACACACCATCACCCACACACCCTCACACCTGCCTGGGTCGCCCATCACCGCAGGGGTTCGTGAGACGTTCTACCGCGGCCTGAACGCGGGGCGAGTTGAGACGACGCCTCATCCAGCTCATGGCGCCCAAAGCCGAACGTGACATGCACACACGCACAGGCACACACACGCACAGGCACACGCACACACAGGCACACACACACACAGGCACGCACATACAGGCACACACACACAGACACACACACAGGCACGCACACACAGGCACGCACACACAGGCACGCACACACAGGCACGCACACACAGGCACGCACACACAGGCACACACACAGGCACGCACACAGGCACACACGCACAGGCACACATACACAGGCACGCACACACAGGCACGCACACACACGCACGCACACACAGGCACGCACACACAGGCACACACACACAGGCACGCACACACAGGCACGCACACACACGCACGCACACACAGGCACGCGCACACAGGCACGCACACACAGGCACACACACACAGGCACGCACACACAGGCACGCACACACACGCACGCACACACAGGCACACACACACAGGCACGCACACACACGCACGCACACACAGGCACACACACAGGCACGCACACACAGGCACACACACACAAGCACACACACACAGGCACGCACACACAGGCACGCACACACAGGCACGCACACACAGGCACGCACACACAGGCACGCACACACACGCACGCACACACAGGCACGCACACACAGGCACGCACACACAGGCACGCACACACAGGCACACACACACAGGCACGCACACACACAGACACACACACGCACACACGCGCACACACGCACATGCACACACGCACAGGTACAGGCACGCACACACAGGCACGCACACACAGGCACACACACACAGGCACGCACACGCACATGCACACACGCACAGGCACACACACACAGGCACGCACACACAGGCACGCACACACAGGCACACACACGCACAGGCACACACACACAGGCACGCACACACAGGCACGCACACACAGGCACACACACGCACACACGCACACACAGGCACACACACACAGGCACACACACACAGGCACGCACACACAGGCACACACACGCACACACGCACACACAGGCACACACACACACAGGCACACACACACAGGCACACACACAGGCACACACACACAGGCACACACACACAGGCACGCACACACAGGCACGCACATGCACACACGCACATGCACACACACACAGGCACGCACACACAGGCACACACAGGCACGCACACACAGGCACGCACACACAGGCACGCACACACAGGCACACACACGCACATGCACACACGCACAGACATGCACACACGCACAGGTACAGGCACGCACACACAGGCACGCACACACACGCACTCACGCACACACACAGGCACACACGCACATACACACACACGCACATACACGCACATACACACACAGGCACACACGCACATACAACCACACACACGCACATACACCCACA
>NW_027620506.1:0-30000 GCF_964198595.1 Lampetra fluviatilis | reverse complement strand
GTGTGCGTCTGTGTGTGTGTGTCTGTGTGTCTGTGTGTGTGTCTGTGTGCGTCTGTATGTCTGTGTGTGTGTCTGTGTGTGCGTCTGTATGTCTGTGTGTGTGTGTGTCTGTGTGTGTCTGTCTGTGTGTCTGTGTGTGTGTTTGTGCGTGCGTCTGTGTGTGCGTCTGTGCGTGTGTCTGTGTGTGTCTGTGTGTATCTGTGTGTGTGTGTCTGTCTGTGTCTGTCTGTGCTACGTCTGTCTGCGTGTGTCTGCGTGTGTCTGTGCGTGCGTGTGTTTGTACGTCTGTCTGTGCTGCGTGTGTCTCGTAGGGACGCGGCTGTGGTACGAGGGAGACGCTCCGCAGGCAACCTCGTCGCACACGAAGCCCCCCCCCCTCCCAGTGGCGGTGTTTACTGCACCGCACCGGGTACTCGTTTGAGGCCGAGGCGACCTAGTGGAGGCCCAGTGCAGACGCTCACCTCTCCATTCACTCGCCCACCGAGCCAATCACGCGCGCCGTGGAGAGGCGACGTACAGCCGGTGGTGGTGGTGGTGGTGATCATTTGAGGCCGAGTCGACCTAGGGGAGGATGCCCGGGACCCGGTTCAGCTGTTCGCCCTCTCCCCCCCTTAGTGTTGATGGTGGTGTGAGAGCGGGAATCGAACTTGGGTCCACCGGTTTCATAGCGCGTGACACACACACACACAGTGACACACACACACAGTGACACACACACACAGTGACACTCACACACAGTGACACACACACACAGTGACACACACACACGTGACATACACACACAGTGACACGCACACAGTGACACTCACACACAGTGACACACACACAGTGACACACACAGTGACACTCACACACAGTGACACACACACACACGTGACATACACACACAGTGACACACACACACAGTGACACTCACACACGTGACATACACACACACACACAGTGATACACACACACAGTGACACACACAGTGACACTCACACACGTGACACACACACACACACAGTGATACACACACACACAGTGATACACACACACAGTGACACACACACACACGTGACATACACACACAGTGACACACACACACACAGTGACACACACACACACGTGACATACACACACAGTGACACACAGTGACACATTCACACAGTGACACACACAGTGACACACACACAGTGACACACAGTGACACACACAGTGACACACAGTGACACACACAGTGACACACACACACAGTGACACATTCACACACATGACACACACAGTGACACACACACACAGTGACACACACACACACAGTGACACACACACAGTGACACACACACAGTGACACACACACACGTGACATACACACACACACAGTGACACACACAGTGACACACACAGTGACACACACACACAGTGACGACACTCACACACAGTGACAGTCACACACGTGACACACACACACACAGTGACACACACACAGTGACACACACACACAGTGACACTCACACACGTGACATACACACACACACACAGTGATACACACACACAGTGACACTCACACACGTGACATACACACACGTGACACACACACACACACAGTGATACACACAGTGACACACACACACACAGTGACACACACACAGTGACACACAGTGACACATTCACACAGTGACACACACACAGTGACACACACACAGTGACACACAGTGACACACACAGTGACACACACACACACACAGTGACACATTCACACACATGACACACACACACATGACACACACACACAGTGACACACACACAGTGACACACACACAGTGACACACACACACACAGTGACAAACACACGTGACACATTCACACAGTGACACACAGTGACACACACACACACAGTGACACACAGTGACACACACACAGTGACACACACACAGTGACACACACACAGTGACACACACACAGTGACACACACACAGTGACACACACAGTGACACACCCACACAGTGACACACCCACACAGTGACACACACACACAGTGACACACACACACAGTGACACACACACACAGTGACACACACAGTGACACACACACAGTGACACACACACAGTGACACACACACAGTGACACACACAGTGATACACACAGTGATACACACAGTGATACACACAGTGACACACACAGTGACACACACAGTGACACACACAGTGACACACACACACACAGTGACACACACACACAGTGATACACAGACACAGTGACACACACACACAGTGACACACACACACACAGTGATACACACAGTGACACACACACACACACAGTGACACACACACAGTGACACACACACACAGTGACACACAGTGACACACACACACAGTGACACACAGTGACACACACAGTGACACACACACAGTGACACACACACAGTGACACACACACAGTGACACACACACACACAGTGACACACACAGTGGGGTGGGGGTGGGTGGCCACTCGCACCAACGCCTGTCTCTCCACAGTGGCCACGTTTACAGCCGTGCCCCTGGCACTCGTTTGGGGCCGAGTCGACCTAGGGGAGGCCCACGCCTGCACGGTGTTGTAGTCGATGCTGTCGCCGTCCTCCCGGTTTGTTTGTTTGTTGATGTTTGCTTGAAGTTGAATAAAACACCGCTGTGAAAACCACTGCCCATGGCTGCCTTGAGTGGAGCAGGCCTGTGAGTCTCTGTGTGGGTGTCTGTGGGTCTCTGTGTGTCTCTGTATGGGTCTCTGTGTGAGTCTCTGTGGGGTCTCTGTGTGTCTCTGTATGGGTCTCTGTGTGAGTCTCTGTGGGTCTATGAGTCTCTGTGTGTCTCTGTGGGTCTCTGTGTGTCTCTGTATGGGTCTCTGTGTGAGTCTCTGTGTGAGTCTATGTGTGTCTCTGTGTGTCTCTGTGGGTCTGTGTGAGTCTCTGTGTGAGTCTATGTGAGTCTCTGTGGGTCTCTGTGTGGGTCTCTGTGTGAGTCTCTGTGTGTCTCTGTATGGGTCTCTGTATGGGTCTCTGTGTGGGTCTCTGTGTGAGTCTCTGTGTGAGTCTCTGTGTCTCTGTGTGTCTCTGTGGGTGTCTGTGGGTCTCTGTGTGTCTCTGTATGGGTCTCTGTATGGGTCTCTGTGTGAGTCTCTGTGTGAATCTCTGTGGGTCTATGTGAGTCTCTGTGAGTCTCTGTGTGTCTCTGTGGGTCTCTGTGTGAGTCTCTGTGTGAGTCTCTGTGTGTCTCTGTGTCTCTGTGGGTCTCTGTGTGTCTCTGTGTGTCTCTGTGGGTCTCTCTGTGAGTCTCGCTGTGGGTCTCTGTGGGTCTCTGTGAGTCTGTGGGTCTTTGTGGGTGTCTCTGTGGGTCTCTGTGTCTCTGTGTGTCTCTGTGGGTGTCTGTATGGGTCTCTGTGTGTGTCTCTATGGGTCTCTGTGTGTGTCTCTGTGTGAGTCTGTGTCTCTGTATGGGTCTCTGTGTGTCTCTGTGGGTGTCTGTGGGGTCTCTGTGGGTCTCTGTGTGTCTCTGTTGGTGTCTGTCAGTCTCTGTGTGTCTCTCTGTTCATCAAGTGAGGCCATTCCGGCTGTCCATCTGATGGTATATGGGTTGTAATTACTGGCGAAACGTCGTACTCAGATTGTGAATGTTGTGGTGGGTTTACTCTGCCAACACACAGGCGGTTAGTCCTGTCCAACACTCGAAGTGAATGTCCGACTTGTATCTTTATAGAGATGACAGACAAGCTGCAGACTTCTCATTAAAATCGGTTCAACCCTTTAAATCGACACAAATATTTTCCAATAAAAAAAACGTCGTCTGAAAAGCAAACGAGACAAGTGAAATGCTTTAATGCCGATGTCAAGATAACTTTAAACAGTGAAATGCTTTAATGCCGATGTCAAGATAACTTTAAACACATTCCTGCTGTGGAGGGAGCTGGTAGGAACACGTTGGGTTGCTCGGTCAATGGCCTGCAGGGTCAACGGCGGCGTGGTGTATTCCGCAAATATGCCCGACTGTGAGGGCGGGCACAAGCCGACGTGAGTAGGTGAAACGTTGAGTTTTATAAGGGCACCACGGGGTGACCAGCCCCTCCCCACCCAGCCCCACCCTCCCCACCCAGCCCCACCCTCCCCACCCAGCCCCACCCTCCCCACCCAGCCCCAACCTCCCCACCCAGCCCCACCCTCCCCACCCAGCCCCACCCTCCCCACCCAGCCCCACCCTCCCCACCCAGCCCCACCCTCCCCACCCAGCCCCAACCTCCCCACCCAGCCCCCACCCTCCCCACCCAGCCCCACCCTCCCCACCCAGCCCCACCCTCCCCACCCAGCCCCAACCTCCCCACCCAGCCCCAACCTCCCCACCCAGCCCCCTCCCCACCCAGCACCCCACAGCCCCTCCCCACCCAGCCCCTCCCCACCCCACCCAGCCCCTCCCCACCCCACCCAGCCCCTCCCCACCCAGCCCCTCCCCTCTCAGCCCCACCCCTCCCACCCCCCACCCAGCCCCTCCCCACCCAGCCCCACCCAGCTCCACCCCACCCAGCCCCTCCCCACCCAGCCCCTCCCCACCCCACCCAGCCCCTCCCCACCCAGCCCCACCCCGCCCCACCCAGCCCCACCCAGCCCCTCCCCACCCAGCCCCTCCCCACCCAGCCCCACCCCACCCAGCCCCTCCCCTCTCAGCCCCACCCCTCCCACCCCCCACCCAGCCCCTCCCCACCCCTCCCCACCCCTCCCCACCCAGCCCCTCCCCACCCAGCCCCACCCCACCCAGCCCCACCCCACCCAGCCCCACCCCACCCAGCCCCACCCCACCCAGCCCCACCCCACCCAGCCCCTCCCCACCCAGCCCCTCCCCACCCAGCCCCTCCCCACCCCACCCAGCCCCTCCCCACCCTCCCCACCCAGCCCTTCCCTACACAACGGACGGACGGACACAATAATCCCCTGTGGGCTGGTGAAACCAGGAGGTTCCTACCCCGTGTCTGTCTCAGTGACCCCCCCCCCCCCAGTGTCTCTGACCCCCCCAGTGTCTGAGTGACCCCCCCCAGTGTGTCACTGACCCCCCCAGTGTCTGTGTGACCCCCCCAGTGTGTCACTGACACCCCCAGTGTCTGTGTGACCCCCCCAGTGTGTCACTGATACCCCCTCTCAGTACCGCCCCCCCCTCATCATCGTCGTCGTCGTCATCGTCAGCGTGGTGTGTCTGTGTGGGGGGCTGCTGAGCCAGTGAGGTCCAGCGAGGTCGTGGCGGGCTCTTGGTGAGCGTCACCTCCACCTTGGACGGAGCCATCGCCACAGAGCTGCACGCAGGGTCGATCACCTGGTGACCCACCAACCCCCACGCACACACACACAGATTACACACACACACTACATACACACACATTACACACACACTACACACACACACTACACACACACAGATTACATACACACAGATTACACACACACACTACACACACACACACCACACACACACACACACACCACACACACACACCACACACACACACCACACACACACACCACACACACACACCACACACACACACCACACACACACACCACACACACACACCACACACACACACCACACACACACACCACACACACACACCACACACACACACCACACACACACACCACACACACACACCACACACACACACACCACACACACACACCACACACACACACCACACACACACACCACACACACACACCACACACACACACCACACACACACACCACACACACACTACACACACACACTACACACACACACTACACACACACATTACATACACACTACACACACACTACACACACACACTACATACACACATTACATACACACTACACACACACACTACGCACACACAGATTACATACACACTACACACACACACTACACAGACTACACACACACTACACACACACACTACACACACACAGATTACACACACACTACACACACACACTACACAGACTACACACACACTACACACACACACTACACACACACACTACACACACACACTACACACACACTACACACACACTACACACACACACTACACACACTACACAGACTACACACACTACACACACTACACACACTACACACACTACACACACACTACACACACACACTACACACACACATTACACACACACACTACACACACTACACACACACAGATTACACACACACTACACACACACACTACACACACACAGATTACACACACACTACACACACTACACACACACACTACACACACACAGATTACACACACACTACACACACTACACACACACAGATTACATACACACTACACACACTACACACACACACTACACACACACAGATTACACACACACTACACACACCACACACACACTACACACACACAGATTACACACACACTACACACACTACACACACACAGATTACATACACACTACACACACACACTACACACACACAGATTACACACACACTACACACACTACACACACACACTACACACACACAGATTACACACACACTACACACACACACTACACACACACAGATTACACACACTACACACACACAGATTACACACACACTACACACACACACACTACACACACACACTACACACACACACACTACACACACACATTACACACACACTACACACACACACACACTACACACACACACTACACACACACTACATACACACTACACACACACACACTACACAGACTACACACACACTACACACACTACACTACACACACTACACACACACTACACACACACACACTACACACACACCTAACACACACTACACACACACTACACACACACACACTACACAGACTACACACACACTACACACACTACACTACACACACTACACACACACTACACACACACTACACACACACACACTACACAGACTACACACACACTACACACACTACACTACACACACTACACACACACTACACACACACTACACACACACAGATTACACACACACTACACACACTACACTACACACACACACTACACACTACACACACTACACACACACACTACACACTACACACACTACACACACTACACACACACACTACACACACACACTACACACACTACACACACACTACACACACACACTACACACACTACACACACACACTACACACACACTACACACACACACACTACACACACACACTACACACACACTACACACACACTACACACACTACACACACTACACACACACTACACACACACAGATTACATACACACACTACACACACACTACACACACTACACACACACTACACACACACACTACACACACACTACACACACACACTACACACACACGAAGTGTGTACAGGGTTGTGGGTGCAACCTGCTACCTGTGACCTCTGTGACCTCTGTGAGCTGTGACCTCTGCGGCCTCTATGCGACCTCTGTGAGCTGTGACCTCTCTGTGACCTCTCACCCCAAAGAGTTCGACGTCCAGGTTGAACTCCTTGTCCCCCTCAAACTCCACTCCCACAATCAGCTGTGAGACAAACACACGCAGAGTGAGACACACACAGAGTACACACAGAGTACACACGCAGAGTACACACACAGAGTGAGACACACACAGAGTACACACACAGTACACACGCAGAGTGAGACACACACAGAGTACACACAGAGTACACACGCAGAGTGAGACACACGCAGAGTGAGACACACGCAGAGTACACACAGAGTACACACAGAGTACACACAGAGTACACACGCAGAGTGAGACACACGCAGAGTACACACAGAGTACACACACAGAGTGAGACACACACAGAGTACACACAGAGTACACACAGAGTACACACAGAGTACACACGCAGAGTGAGACACACACAGAGTACACACACAGAGTACACACACAGAGTACACACAGAGTACACACACAGAGTACACACACAGAGTACACACACAGAGTGAGACACACGCAGAGTACACACAGAGTACACACACAGAGTACACACAGAGTACACACACAGAGTACACACGCAGAGTACACACAGAGTACACACACAGAGTACACACACAGAGTACACACACAGAGTACACACACAGAGTACACACAGAGTACACACACAGAGTACACACACAGTGTACACACACAGAGTACACACACAGAGTACACACACAGAGTACACACGCAGAGTACACACACAGAGTACACACACAGAGTACACACACAGAGTACACACGCAGAGTACACACGCAGAGTACACACACAGAGTACACACAGAGTACACACACAGAGTACACACAGAGCACACACATAGTACACACACAGAGTACACACACAGAGTACACACACAGAGTACACACAGAGTACACACAGAGTACACACACAGAGTACACACAGAGCACACACATAGTACACACACAGAGTACACACACAGAGTACACACACAGAGTACACACACAGAGTACACACAGAGTACACACAGAGTACACACACAGAGTACACACAGAGTACACACATAGTACACACACAGAGTACACACACAGAGTACACACACAGAGTACACACACAGAGTACACACAGAGTACACACATAGTACACACACAGAGTACACACACAGAGTACACACACAGAGTACACACAGAGTACACACATAGTACACACACAGAGTACACACATAGTACACACACAGAGTACACACACAGAGTACACACAGAGCACACACACAGAGCACACACATAGTACACACACAGAGTACACACACAGAGTACACACAGAGTACACACAGAGTACACACACAGAGTACACACAGAGCACACACATAGTACACACACAGAGTACACACACAGAGTACACACACAGAGTACACACAGAGTACACACAGAGTACACACAGAGTACACACACAGAGTACACACAGAGTACACACGCAGAGTACACACACAGAGTGAGACACACACAGAGTACACACAGAGTACACACACAGAGTACACACACAGAGTACACACACAGAGTGAGACACACACAGAGTACACACGCAGAGTACACACGCAGAGTACACACAGAGAGTGAGACACACACAGAGTACACACACAGAGTACACACACAGAGTGCACACGCAGAGTGCACACGCAGAGTACACACACAGAGTACACACACAGAGTGCACACGCAGAGTACACACACAGAGTACACACACAGAGTGCACACGCAGAGTACACACACAGAGTACACACACAGAGTACACGCAGAGTACACACGCAGAGTGCACACACAGAGTACACACGCAGAGTACACACACAGAGTGCACACGCAGAGTGCACACGCAGAGTGCACACGCAGAGTACACACGCAGAGTACACACACAGAGTACACACACAGAGTGCACACGCAGAGTGCACACGCAGAGTGCACACACAGAGTACACACGCAGAGTACACACACAGAGTACACACGCAGAGTACACACGCAGAGTACACACGCAGAGTACACACGCAGAGTGCACACGCAGAGTGCACACGCAGAGTACACACACAGAGTGCACACGCAGAGTGCACACGCAGAGTGCACACGCAGAGTGCACACGCAGAGTGCACACGCAGAGTACACACGCAGAGTGCACACGCAGAGTGCACACGCAGAGTGCACACGCAGAGTGCACACGCAGAGTGCACACGCAGAGTGCACACGCAGAGTACACACGCAGAGTGCACACGCAGAGTGCACACGCAGAGTGCACACGCAGAGTGCACACACATAGTACACACACAGAGTACACACATAGTACACACACAGAGTACACACACAGAGTACACACAGAGCACACACACAGAGCACACACATAGTACACACACAGAGTACACACACAGAGTACACACAGAGTACACACAGAGTACACACACAGAGTACACACAGAGCACACACATAGTACACACACAGAGTACACACACAGAGTACACACACAGAGTACACACAGAGTACACACAGAGTACACACAGAGTACACACACAGAGTACACACAGAGTACACACGCAGAGTACACACACAGAGTGAGACACACACAGAGTACACACAGAGTACACACACAGAGTACACACACAGAGTACACACACAGAGTGAGACACACACAGAGTACACACGCAGAGTACACACGCAGAGTACACACAGAGAGTGAGACACACACAGAGTACACACACAGAGTACACACACAGAGTGCACACGCAGAGTGCACACGCAGAGTACACACACAGAGTACACACACAGAGTGCACACGCAGAGTACACACACAGAGTACACACACAGAGTGCACACGCAGAGTACACACACAGAGTACACACACAGAGTACACGCAGAGTACACACGCAGAGTGCACACACAGAGTACACACGCAGAGTACACACACAGAGTACACACACAGAGTGCACACGCAGAGTACACACACAGAGTGCACACGCAGAGTGCACACGCAGAGTGCACACACAGAGTACACACGCAGAGTACACACACAGAGTACACACGCAGAGTACACACGCAGAGTACACACGCAGAGTACACACGCAGAGTGCACACGCAGAGTGCACACGCAGAGTACACACACAGAGTGCACACGCAGAGTGCACACGCAGAGTACACACGCAGAGTACACACGCAGAGTACACACGCAGAGTGCACACGCAGAGTGCACACGCAGAGTGCACACGCAGAGTACACACGCAGAGTGCACACGCAGAGTGCACACGCAGAGTGCACACGCAGAGTACACACGCAGAGTGCACACGCAGAGTGCACACGCAGAGTGCACACGCAGAGTGCACACGCAGAGTGCACACGCAGAGTGCACACGCAGAGTGCACACGCAGAGTGCACACGCAGAGTGCACACGCAGAGTACACACGCAGAGTACACACACAGAGTGCACACGCAGAGTGCACACACAGAGTGCACACGCAGAGTGCACACGCAGAGTGCACACGCAGAGTGCACACACAGAGTGCACACGCAGAGTGCACACGCAGAGTGCACACACAGAGTGCACACGCAGAGTGCACACGCAGAGTGCACACGCAGAGTGCACACACAGAGTGCACACGCAGAGTGCACACGCAGAGTGCACACACAGAGTGCACACGCAGAGTGCACACGCAGAGTACACACGCAGAGTGCACACGCAGAGTACACACGCAGAGTGCACACGCAGAGTGCACACACAGAGTACACACGCAGAGTGCACACGCAGAGTACACACGCAGAGTACACACGCAGAGTACACACAGAGAGTACACACAGAGTGAGACACACGCAGAGTACACACGCAGAGTACACACGCAGAGTACACACGCAGAGTACACACGCAGAGTACACACAGAGAGTACACACAGAGTGAGACACACGCAGAGTACACACGCAGAGTACACACACAGAGTGAGACACACGCAGAGTACACACGCAGAGTACACACAGAGTACACACGCAGAGTACACACAGAGAGCACACACAGAGTGAGACACACGCAGAGTACACACGCAGAGTACACACACAGAGTGAGACACACGCAGAGTGAGACACACACAGAGTACACGCAGAGTACACACACAGAGTACACACACAGAGTACACACACAGAGTGCACACGCAGAGTACACACGCAGAGTGAGACACACGCAGAGTGAGACACACGCAGAGTACACGCAGAGTACACACACAGAGTACACACAGAGTACACACACAGTGAGTGAGTGGTGAGTGAGTGGTGAGTGAGTGGTGAGTGAGTGGTGAGTGGTGAGTGAGTGGTGAGTGAGTGGTGAGTGAGTGGTGAGTGGTGAGTGAGTGGTGAGTGAGTGGTGAGTGAGTGGTGAGTGGTGAGTGAGTGGTGAGTGGGTGGATGAGTGGTGAGTGAGTGGTGAGTGAGTGGTGAGTGAGTGGTGAGTGGGTGGATGAGTGGTGAGTGAGTGGTGAGTGAGTGGTGAGTGAGTGGTGAGTGAGTGAGTGAGTGGTGAGTGAGTGGGTGAGTGAGTGGGTGAGTGGGTGGATGAGTGGTGAGTGAGTGGTGAGTGAGTGGTGAGTGAGTGGTGAGTGAGTGGTGAGTGAGTGGGTGGATGAGTGGTGAGTGAGTGGTGAGTGAGTGGTGAGTGAGTGGTGAGTGAGTGAGTGGTGAGTGAGTGGGTGAGTGAGTGGGTGAGTGGGTGGATGAGTGGTGAGTGAGTGGTGAGTGAGTGGTGAGTGAGTGGTGAGTGAGTGGATGAGTGGTGAGTGAGTGGTGAGTGAGTGGTGAGTGAGTGGGTGAGTGAGTGGGTGAGTGGGTGAGTGAGTGGTGAGTGAGTGGTGAGTGAGTGGTGAGTGAGTGGTGAGTGAGTGGATGAGTGGTGAGTGAGTGGTGAGTGAGTGGTGAGTGAGTGGTGAGTGAGTGGTGAGCGAGTGGTGAGCGAGTGGTGAGTGAGTGGTGAGCGAGTGGTGAGCGAGTGGTGAGTGAGTGGTGAGTGAGTGGTGAGTGAGTGAGTGAGTGGTGAGCGAGTGGTGAGTGAGTGGTGAGTGAGTGAGTGAGTGGTGAGCGAGTGGTGAGTGAGTGGTGAGCGAGTGGTGAGTGAGTGGTGAGTGAGTGAGTGAGTGGTGAGCGAGTGGTGAGTGAGTGGTGAGCGAGTGGTGAGTGAGTGGTGAGTGAGTGAGTGGTGAGCGAGTGGTGAGCGAGTGGTGAGTGAGTGGTGAGTGAGTGAGCGTACGTACGTGTGTGTGGTTGGCGAGGGCGTGCGTGGCGAGGGGGTTGGCGTGTCGTGCGTAGACGGTCACCACCACGTGAGTCGCCGTCTGGTGCCAGTCGTAGCGGCACGGCACCGCCTTGCGGCACTGGGACACACACACACACACAGACACACACACAGACACACACAGACACACACACAGACACACACAGACACACACAGAGAGACACACACACATACACACACACAGACACACACACAGACACACACACACACACAGACACACACACAGACACACACACAGACACACAGACGCACACACAGACACACAGACACACACAGAGAGACACACACACACACACAGACACACACACAGACACACAGACACACACAGACAGACACACACACACACACACAGACACACACAGACACACACACACACACACAGACACACACACACACAGACACACACACACAGACACACAGACACACACAGAGAGACACACACACAGACACACACACAGACACACACAGACACACAGACACACACAGACAGACAGACACACACACACACAGACACACACACACAGACACACAGACACACACACACACAGACACACACACACACAGACACACACACACAGACACAGACAAAGAGAGTTAACCACAGAACCATCACGACTCTGAATGAAAAAAAGACGCTGTCTCCCCGACAGACCTGGTCTTCACCTGAGGACGGCTGCTTGCGTTGTGGCCGAAACGTCGTGAGAATTATTTTATTATGTTTTATTTTTATTATTTTATTATTTCCCTTCTACGTGACGACTTTACCGAAAGAACCAAGGAGATGTCTCATAGTGTAAATGCTTACCCCGAGCTCTCAATACTCTGATGGTGCGCTGTCTTTGAGTTGTGCGCCTTTTGGCGTCATCTGGTCCAACACCAATGGAGACTAGGCTCTAAGAAAAGCTGTCTCGGGTGTGGACCAATCAACTTCAAGGACAGTGCATATCATTATCAGAGTTGCTTCTTTTTGTTTGCATTTTGACTGCTTGTGGTGTGGTTATTGCAAACATGATGCCTTGTATAAAGGTGTCAGTGTTTGTACCAGTTGAAAGGGTAAAAACCAATAACTATATTTTGCCACTGGTAAAGGAGATGTCTCATAGTGTAAACACAACAACCACAACAACAACCACAACAACCACAAGAACAACAACCACCACCACAACCACAACAACCACAACAACCACAACAACCACAACAACAACCACCACAACAACAACCACAACAACAACAACCACAACAACAACCACCACAACAACAACCACCACAACAACAACCACAACAACCACAACAACAACCACAACAACCACAACAACCACAACAACAACCACAACAACCACAACAACAACCACAACAACAACAACCACCACAACAACAACAACAACCACAACAACCACAACAACCACCACAACCACAACACACAACAACAACCACAACAACCACAACAGCTGCTGCTGCTGCTGCACACCTCTGCCTTGACCCAGGCGTGCGTGGTGGAGCGCTGGCAGCCTGCCTGCGACAGGAAGCTGTTGAAGTCGCTCGTTTTGCGGCGGCAGCATGACCAGAACTTGACCCTGCCAAGGGCGCAAACGCGTCAGAAGCACCCACGACCCCCCGTCACCTCCTCCTGTCCTCCTCCTCTTCCTATTTGGTATGGCCAGGAGATGTTGACTATCTCGCCTGGTGCGCAGGAGGTCTGTGTCTCTCTCATCATCATCACGGTGGCTAGGAGATGTTGACTACCTCGCCTGGTGCGCAGGAGGTCTGTGTATTTCTCTCATCATCATCATGGTGGCTAGGAGATGTTGACTACCTCGCCTGGTGTGCAGGAGGTCTGTGTCTCTCTCTCATCATCATCAAGGTGGCTAGGAGATGTTGACTACCTCGCCTGGTACGCAGGAGGTCTGTGTCTCTCTCATCATCATCACGGTGGCTAGGAGATGTTGACTATCTCGCCTGGTGCGCAGGAGGTCTGTGTCTCTCTCTCTCATCATCATCACGGTGGCTAGGAGATGTTGACTACCTCGCCTGGTGCGCAGGAGGTCTGTGTCTCTCTCTCTCATCATCATCACGGTGGCCAGGAGATGTTGACTATCTCGCCTGGTGCGCAGGAGGTCTGTGTCTCTCTCTCTCATCATCATCACGGTGGCTAGGAGATGTTGACTACCTCGCCTGGTACGCAGGAGGTCTGTGTCTCTCTCTCATCATCATCATGGTGGCTAGGAGATGTTGACTACCTCGCCTGGTGTGCAGGAGGTCTGTGTCTCTCTCTCATCATCATCAAGGTGGCTAGGAGATGTTGACTACCTCGCCTGGTACGCAGGAGGTCTGTGTCTCTCTCTCATCATCATCAAGGTGGCTAGGAGATGTTGACTACCTCGCCTGGTGCGCAGGAGGTCTGTGTCTCTCTCTCATCATCATCAAGGTGGCTAGGAGATGTTGACTACCTCGCCTGGTACGCAGGAGGTCTGTGTCTCTCTCTCATCATCATCAAGGTGGCTAGGAGATGTTGACTACCTCGCCTGGTACGCAGGAGGTCTGTGTCTCTCTCTCATCATCATCACGGTGGCTAGGAGATGTTGACTACCTCGCCTGGTGCGCAGGAGGTCTGTGTCTCTCTCTCATCATCATCAAGGTGGCTAGGAGATGTTGACTACCTCGCCTGGAGGGCAGGAGGTCTGTGTCTCTCTCTCTCATCATCATCATCACGGTGGCTTGGAGATGTTGACTACCTCGCCTGGTGCGCAGGAGGTCTGTGTCTCTCTCTCATCATCATCATCAAGGTGGCTAGGAGATGTTGACTATCTCGCCTGGTGCGCAGGAGGTCTGTGTCTCTCTCTCTCATCATCATCAAGGTGGCTAGGAGATGTTGACTATCTCGCCTGGTGCGCAGGAGGTCTGTGTCTCTCTCTCTCATCATCATCATCACGGTGGCCAGGAGATGTTGACTACCTCGCCTGGTGCGCAGGAGGTCGTGGGTTCGATCCCAACCCTGACGACGCCTGCTGCTGTAGATTTGAAGTGTGTGTAGTGTGTATGTGTAGTGACAGAGAAAGGTCACTACTGTGTCGGCCCGTACGAAGGCTGGGGGCCCCAAGGGGGTGCCTGGGGGGTCGCGTGGTGGAGGGATCCGGACCCTCCCAGAGGTGGGGGAAGTGAGGCGTGTCCTGGGAAGGGAGGCGTGGCCTGAAGAGAGCCAGCCACGCCGGGGCGGAGCCAGCCACGCGAAACCAAATATAAGCGTGGTGTGAACGCAGAGCGAGGCGGCTGTTGTACTGTACTCCAAGGTGAAGACATCTTCGGTCGTCAAGTCCCGAGTCGTCGTCCTGGGCCAGGCAGGCCGATGCCTGCCTGGTCCAGTCTGTGTCGTGTTCCAGAGTGTTAGTGAGTTGAGGAAGGTGGTCACCACCTCATGTAGAGTGTTATATTATTTACCGTTTAATAAATAGTGTTGCCTCCAAGTTGGTGTGTGTGCACCTAATTTGAACCTACTACATTTGGCGTCAGAAGTTGTGGAAATATAAATATTGCTAGGTGTTATCCTAGGGAAGTAAAATGGGCACACGAAAAACAAAGACAAAACTCATCTGGACGCCTTCGTACGACGGGGATGGTGTGACGACCATCCTTCGGACAGCCCCGGGGATGGCAGCCCCGGTGACAGAGGGAGAGAGATGGCGCTGCACGCGGAGCGGCGGGACTGTCATCGCACCGCTGCTTCGCCGCCATCGGGAACGGAGCGATGGAG
Organism: Lampetra fluviatilis; assembly: GCF_964198595.1. NCBI lineage: Eukaryota > Metazoa > Chordata > Hyperoartia > Petromyzontiformes > Petromyzontidae > Lampetra > Lampetra fluviatilis. Next base: position 13,453 of record NW_027620506.1, on the reverse strand, counting down.
CCGCGGGGAGAGGACACCGTCGTCTCTGCGGGGGCTGGCGGGGGGAGGCCCAGGCATGCGGGCCACGCGGTGGGGCCGCCAACTCGGTGGCTGATCGTGGCGCGGTTCCCGCCAAAACGCCGCTCCCGCCAACTCGAGGGCTGGTCGGGGCGCGGTTCCCGCCAACTCGAGGGCTGGTCGGGGCGCGGTTCCCGCCAAAACGCCGCTCCCGCCAACTCGAGGGCTGGTCGGGGCGCGGTTCCCGCCAACTCGAGGGCTGGTCGGGGCGCGGTTCCCGCCAACTCGAGGGCTGGTCGGGGCGCGGTTCCCGCCAACTCGAGGGCTGGTCGGGGCGCGGTTCCCGCCAAAACGCCGCTCCTGCTGCCGAAATGCCGCTCCCGCCGACATCAACGCCTGCAGAGGGGGAATTCCAGCCTTCTGCTCGAGCGCGAGGTGGATGGGTTCGCAAGAGCAGGCCGTGTTCACCATGAAAGATTCTTCGGGCCGTTCCAGTGCTCCACCTTGCCGCCCTCCGCTATTCACAGTTTGCCAGGCGAGTCGTGACATGACAAGCACCCGGCCCCAAGAAAAATAATAATAATCTTCACCCATCTTACGTGCGCCGGGTTGCGATCGCGTGTGTTTTTTTTAACTCGCTGGTTTGCGGAGCGTGTTCGTCCGGTTGTGTGCGTGATAAAGTGACGCGGCGACCATGCGGGTTTCTGCTTGTAACAAGTGTTGTTGTTAAATACGGCGTCGAGATCGGTATCTTCTGGGTGTAGTTAATGATTAATTCGTGTTGGTGTCCCGAGCTCCGTTGATATCCTGTATGTTGCCGTGTTAATGACTCGTGTTGTTACATCGTTTTGTTGCGAAATCGCCGTTGTTATTGTGTATACTGTATGGAGTTTCGCTCGTGATTGCCACGTGTAAATGTAAGAAACTTTGATCGTCATTGTTGCCAAGGTACAGACCGTATGGAGCTTTGCTTGGAATTGTTAACAGTGTATGGAATGTTGGGTACTTGCTTGTGATTATTTACTATGTACGGATTGTCTGGAGTAGTGATTGTGTGTGTTGCCATGTGGGGACTGGATGGAGCATTGCGCCAAACGATTTACTGTACGAATTTCGTATACTGCATATACTGTATTAATCAATTCGGCGATTCTTGGGGTTTGTGTATAGTTTTTTTGCTCTCAAAATTCGAATGCCCTGAGTCCCATGGTTAATGTTGAAGGAGATTTTGAAATGACAGGTTCGATTCGTTTCAAACTCACTGGTTGGTTCCTGTCCGTTGTTGCACAGATGATGTCTTTTGTGCGAGAATGCTCCTTGTGTTCTACATGGATCGGGGGTCCGTTTCCGTTAATTGCCGTCAAATTGCGTTGCTCTCTCCACTCGGTTGGTACAGCTGCACGCTGCAATGCGAGTCTCGGAGATGATGTGTACGGATACGGGATGTGAGGTGTATTGTTGTGACCATTGAATATTCGGGATCGTCACAAATTGTGCGTACCTGTTCGGCATTGGATCAGTTCTGTGGGGGATCATAATTCAAATTGTATGTGTTGTGATGGTGTTAAATTGTGATGGTGACATGCGGCCAGGGATTTGGAATTGTGCTGCTGGCTATCACCTATCTTGGGGCGCAGGTCCTGACCAGGATGGCCCAGTGAGTGTTGCGTGTCTAACATGAACGTTGTGGTCCCGTCATGCAATGGCTGACGGCTTGACCTGACAGCCCGGAGATTGAAACACTCCGTGGCATGTCTAGCCTAGTGGGCTGTGCGCTCACATGGCTCGGAGAGTGTGGTCCCGTCATGCAATGGCTGACGGCTTCACCTGACAGCCCGGAGATTGAAACACTCCGTGGCATGTCTAGCCTAGTGGGCTGTGCGCTCACAGGGCTCGGAGAGTGTGGTCCCGTCATGCAATGGCTGACGGCTTGACCTGACAGCCCGGAGATTGAAACACTCCGTGGTATGTCTAGCCTAGTGGGCTGTGCGCTCACATGGCTCTGAGAGTGTGGTCCCGTCATGCTGTCTGACAGCTTGACCTGACAGCCCGGAGATCGAGACACTCCGTGGCTTGTCTAGCCAAGTGGGCTGTGCGCTCACATGGCTCAGAGAGTGTGGTCCCATCATGCTGTGTCTGATGGCTTGACCTGACGGCCCGGAGAGTGAGACACTCCGAGGTGCGTTGAAACAGTGGGCTGGAGATTCGTAAGGTTCAGGTGGAGTTGTCCTGTTACGTTGAGACTGTATCCCTCAGTTGTTAGGGTGCATGTTGTGCAGTGAGTGAACGATGGGTCGTCTCGGCTTGGTCGGTACAGCTATATGCTGCGATGCGAGTCTTGGAGAGAGACTGGGTTAAAATACCACCGATATGGCCGACGCGTGCTGCTGGTTGTGACGCCGCGTCGGAAAGGCGGTGGGGTGGTAACATGGAAATTCCCCCCCCGATATGGCCGACGCGTGCTACTGGTTGTGACGCCACGTCGGAAAGGCGGGGGGTGCTAATGGGTGACTGTCATTGCATGCGTGATTCTAACGGGTGGGGGGGGCTGTGCTGGAGCGTAAGTGGGTTAGCCAGTTTTCATGTATAATTGTTGTTAATTCCCCGTTTTCTATGCGGTTCCCTTTTACCCTCGTCGATTCTGTATATATTACGTGATTGTATTTCTTATCGGTCGCCGGTCATTTATTGATGTTGTTGGTTCGGAGGCACACCTTTTCGATGTTTCACAGTTGTGTTACAGCCGGGGACGGCTGTGTGTTTATACAGGAGGGGGTGATGTAGTGACAGAGAAAGGTCACTACTGTGTCGGCCCGTACGAAGGCTGGGGGCCCCAAGGGGGTGCCTGGGGGGTCGCGTGGTGGAGGGATCCGGACCCTCCCAGAGGTGGGGGAAGTGAGGCGTGTCCTGGGAAGGGAGGCGTGGCCTGAAGAGAGCCAGCCACGCCGGGGCGGAGCCAGCCACGCGAAACCAAATATAAGCGTGGTGTGAACGCAGAGCGAGGCGGCTGTTGTACTGTACTCCAAGGTGAAGACATCTTCGGTCGTCAAGTCCCGAGTCGTCGTCCTGGGCCAGGCAGGCCGATGCCTGCCTGGTCCAGTCTGTGTCGTGTTCCAGAGTGTTAGTGAGTTGAGGAAGGTGGTCACCACCTCATGTAGAGTGTTATATTATTTACCGTTTAATAAATAGTGTTGCCTCCAAGTTGCGTGTGTGTGCACCTAATTTGAACCTACTACATATGTATGTATGTGTGTAGTGTGTGTGTTACTGTGTGTGTGTGTGTAGTGTATGTATGTGTGTGTGTATATGTGTACGTGTGTGTGTGTGTATGTATGTGTATACATGTGTGTGTGTTACTGTGTATATACGTGTGTACGTGTGTACGTGTGTGTATGTGTGTGTGTGTGTGTACGTGTGTATACGTGTACGTGTGTGTGTATGTATATGTGTGTGTGTTACTGTGTGTACGTGTGTAGTGTGTGTACGTGTGTGTGTGTCTGTGTGTGTGATGGGAAGTGGTAGTGTAGCGGTTAGCGCTGCGCTATGAACCTGGCGACCCGGGTTCGATTCCCGCTCGATAATCGTCACTAGTGTTAGCATGGCTAACACTAGTGACGATTATCTGAACCGGTCCTGGGCCTCCCCTAGGTCGACTCAGCCTTAAATGAGTAGCTGGTGCGGTGTGTAAACATCGCCACTGGGGAGACAAAGGCGGTCGGGCGTGGTGCTGGCCACCCACCCCCTCGTGTGCCGTTCCGGCCTTCATAGGTGCTCGCTAACAGCACTTGCCCCTACAGTCTGTTAAGGCTATACGGGGGATCTTTGTCTTTGGATCTTTGTGTGTATGTGTGTGTGTTACTGTGTACGGGTGTGTGTATATGTACGTGTATATGTACGTGTGTGTGTGTGTACGTGTGTACGTGTGTGTGTGTGTACGTGTGTGTGTGTGTACGTGTGTGTGTGTACGTGTGTGTGTGTGTACGTGTGTACGTGTGTGTGTGTGTACGTGTGTGTGTGTGTACGTGTGTGTGTGTGTGTACGTGTGTACGTGTGTGTGTGTACGTGTGTGTGCACGTGTGTGTGTGTGTGTGTACGTGTATACGTGTGTGTGTACGTGTGTGTGTACGTGTGTGTGTGTACGTGTGTGTGTGTGTGTGTACGTGTGTGTGTACGTGTGTGTGTGTGTGTGCACGTGTGTGTGTACGTGTGTGTGTACGTGTGTGTCCGGCAAAACAACCTCCTACCTTCTCGCGGTGCCGGACGGGCAACACTGTCGTGGGCAGTGCTGTGGGGGGAGGGCCAATGCCCATTGGCCTCTCCCCTCATGGCGTCTGTGACCACCACAGTGGCTAAACGGGGGCTCTGGACGGGTGCGAGGGGCTGGTAACCCCTCCACCTTCAATTAACCACCACTAAACTACGAAGTAAACACAAACCTGTAATTAATAAGCTTGTGCCGGAGGCCCCGGGGGGTCAGGCTTTTATGACGTCTCCTGGCCAAACCCCATTTGGCGGAGCCAGGAGATTGAATTTTAACCCTCGGGGCTCCTCCAGAAACAACGAAAAACCATTGCGGATGGCCACGTGGAATGTTCGAACGCTCACTGCGGAGGAGAGGCTGCCACTCCTCTGTCGGGAGCTGGACCGGTACCGCCTGGATCTCTGTGGCATTCAGGAGGTCCGGTGGACCGGTTCTGGCTCCTGCCACCATGAGGGGTGGACAGTCCTCTACTCGGGGCAGGAGACTGCCAAACAACAGGGTGTGGCTCTTCTTCTGAACAAAAGAATGAAGGGGGCGTGGGAGCGTGGCGGTGAGGTGTGGGAAGCTGTAAGCCCCAGGATACTTTGGGCTCGCCTTCCCATCAACCAGAGGCGAGGAGTGGTGGTCGTGGTTACTTATGCCCCCACCGAAGACGAACATCTGTGGAGGGATGCAGGCAAAGCCGATGAGTCGGACGCTTTCTATGACCTCCTGTCACAGGTGCTGGCTAAAGTGGCCACTCGGGACAGAGTCATCTTGTTGGGTGACTTCAATGCCCGAGTTGGTCATGATACTGGCACCTGGTCTGGAGTGATTGGAAGGCATGGGCCAGATCAGCTCAATAATAACGGTAGGAGGCTGCTAGATTTTTGTGCAGCCCATGGGCTTGTAATTACTAACACGCTCTTCCGGCATCGGCGCATCCACACAACATCATGGATGCATGCCGGGTCCAAGCAAGAACATCTGCTGGACTACGTAGTGACGGACCAGCGGATGCGAGCCCATGTCCTTGACACCAGGACCTACCGTGGAGCTGATCTGCCCTCTGACCATCGACTAGTCATCTGTAAGATGCGCCTGCCATTCTTCCACTCCGGTGGTGGGTGTACACCCAGGATCCCATTCCAACCAAAAGTGGCCTGGTCTAAGTTAACTGATGAAAGTTGCAAGCGAGAATTTCATCATCGCTTGCAGCTGGGGTTGGCATCGTCCCCCACTCCACCTGATGTCGAGGGTAAATGGGCGAGGTTTAAGACTGTGACTCATGCAGCTGCAATGGCTGCTTTGGGTACGCGGTCCAGACCTCCCCGGGAACCCTGGCTGACGGAGGAGGTGTTCAGGTTAATTGAGAAAAAGCGACAGGCCCACTCTCATCGCCTACAGCATCCCACGTCAGAGAATGAGGAGGTTTACCGCAGTCTTCGCTCGGAGGTTCGGAGAGCCGTGAGGCGCTGTAAGGATGGGTGGTGGTCGCGGGTTGCTGAGGAGATGGAGTCTGCCTCAGTGGCCCGCGATCACAAATCACTATTTAACTCCATCAAAAAAGTAACCTGCAGCGCCACACCTATTACCATCATTAGAGGAAAAAACGGTGATCCAATCTCCGACCCCCAGGAACAGGTTTGCAGATTTGCTGAGCATTTCTGTGAGGTCCTGGGGGAGGGAAAGTCTTTCAGCCAGGAAAACATCATGGCACAAAGTGGGGATAACCCTGCTGAGGCTGCGGTGCCTCAAATATTGGAAGAGGTCACCCCCTGTGAGTGGCTGGCTGAGGTACCGGCTGTTGAGGAAGTACTGAGGGCGATCCGGAGTCTGAGACCAGGGAAGGCACCGGGCAGAGATGATCTCCCAGGCGAAATGCTGAGGGAGGGTGGCGTTTGTGCACAGACTGCCCTATATGACATCATAACAACAGTCTGGACCACTGGACGGGTTCCGCAGGACTGGAAGGATGCCCTGGTGGTCCCCCTCTTTAAGAAGGGGGACCGTACCGACTGTAACAACTACAGGGGCATCTCACTCCTCAGTGTGCCGGGTAAGGTCCTGGCAAGGATTATTCAACATCGCCTTGCTAGGCATGCTGAGGAGAGGCTTGCGGAGCCCCAATGTGGTTTCAGGAAAGGGCGGTCCTGCACAGATGCCATATTTTCTGTCCGTCTGCTACAGCAGAGGTGTAGGGAATTTCAAAAAGACCTACATCTCTGCTTTATTGACCTGGTCAAGGCCTATGATACCATCAGTAGGACTGGGCTCTGGGTTGTTCTTCGTGCTTTCGGAGTCCCTGACCCTCTGCTCACGATCATTAAGGACCTTCATGATGGTGAGCGGGCCCGGGTAAAACTACGTGGCCGGGAGTCGGAGCCTTTCCCTGTACACCTTGGGGTGCGACAGGGATGTCCTCTGGCTCCCACATTATTTAACATCTATTTCGACTGCGTAGTTCGTGAAGCCTTCAATAGCTGTACCGGGGGAATTACCATTTGGTACAGATACAATGGGAGGCTGATCGACGCCCGGGTGCGATCAAGGGATGGCTCCCTATTGGTCAACCACGTTATGTATGCCGATGATTTGGTAATAGCTGCTCATTCAGAAGAGGAGTTGGAGACGCTGCTGCTGAGACTGGAGCGTGCCACTAAGAGGTGGGGCCTTACCATCAGCCCCACCAAAACTAAGCACCTGCCTGGGTATTTTGTACCATCGGGCACTCCGCCCCCACAACTCCCAATCGGTGATGGGGCAGTTGTGGAGAGAGTAGAGAGTTTCCCATACCTGGGCAGTGTGCTCATGACCGGCTCCAGTTTATCAGCAGAGGTCTCACTCCGAATCAGTCGAGCGGCAATATCTTTTCATCGGTTGCGTAACGCTGTGTGGAAGCTACCTGGTCTGTCGCTCCGCACGAAGCTTCAGGTCTTCTCGGCCACGGTCATTCCCTCCCTTCTCTATGCTTGCGAAACGTGGACCCCCCTAGTGGAGCATCTTCGCCGGTTGGAAACATTTAGGCTGGCCTGCCTACGATCCATCCTGGGTTTAACCAGGCTGGATTGTGTGAGGAGCTCACAAGTCCTTGAAAGATCTGGGCAAAGTCCCATCAGTGAGCTCCTCCGACAGGCAAGGCTGCGTTGGCTGGGTCATGTAGCCCGCATGCCCAGCCACCGCATGCCTAAACAGCTTTTGTTCGGCCGGATCGAGGGGGCTAAACGGGCGCGGCACGGGCTAGAGAAGAGATGGAGTGATGTGGTACAGGAGGACGTGGAGCTGAGTGGACTTGCCGATGACTGGTACCAGCGGTGTCAAGATCGGCCTCAGTGGAGGAGGCTCGTGAAGGACGCTACTGGGCAGTTGGAGGCAGTCGCCCTCCAACAACAACGGAGGGCGGAGGAGCGACGCTCACAACAACGAGCGGAGCGCCGGGTGGCTAAAGCACAGCAAGTTGGCACAGTAGGGGGCACAGGTGGTGCATCAGCCAGTCATCTCGGTCATCTCGGTCAGTCGACCCGTGGCACCTGGGTCTGCCCCGTGACCTCCTGCCAGCGGGCGTTCGACACTTCACGTGGCCTCAAGGTGCACATGGCCTGGCACAAGCGTCGTGGTGACGTCACCGCCACTTAGTGGCGAATGGCGGTTGTTGTGTACGTGTGTGTGTGTACGTGTATACGTGTATACGTGTGTGTGTACGTGTGTGTGTGTACGTGTGTGTGTACGTGTGTGTACGTGTGTGTACGTGTGTACGTGTGTGTACGTGTGTACGTGTGTGTGTACATGTGTGTGTACGTGTGTGTACGTGTGTGTACGTGTGTGTACGTGTGTGTGTACGTGTGTGTGTACGTGTGTGTACGTGTGTGTGTACATGTGTGTGTACGTGTGTGTGTACGTGTGTGTACGTGTGTGTACGTGTGTGTACGTGTGTGTGTACGTGTGTGTACGTGTGTGTACGTGTGTGTGTACATGTGTGTGTACGTGTGTGTGTACGTGTGTGTACGTGTGTGTACGTGTGTAGTGTGTGTGTGTACGTGTGTGTGTACGTGTGTGTGTGTAGTGTGTGTGTGTGTGTAGTGTGTGTGTGTACGTGTGTGTGTACGTGTGTGTGTGTGTACGTGTGTGTGTGTACGTGTGTGTGTGTACGTGTGTGTGTGTGTGTATGTATATGTGTGTGTGTACGTGTGTACGTGTGTGTGTATGTGTGTGTAGTGTGTGTGTACGTGTGTGTGTACGTGTGTGTGTGTGTACGTGTGTGTGTGTACGTGTGTGTGTGTGTGTACGTGTGTGTACGTGTGTGTGTGTACGTGTGTGTGTGTGTGTACGTGTGTGTGTGTACGTGTGTGTGTGTGTGTACGTGTGTGTGTGTACGTGTGTGTGTACGTGTGTACGTGTGTACGTGTGTGTGTGTACGTGTGTGTGTGTGTGTACGTGTGTGTGTGTAGTGTGTGTGTAGTGTGTGTGTAGTGTGTGTGTAGTGTGTGTGTGTGTGACTGTGTGTGTCTCTCACCCCTCGTGGAAGACGGGGCCGCCCGGGTGGTGGACGCACTCCTCCCGGTCGCTCTGCGGGCCCTGGTATGACTACACAAAGACAAAGGTCCCCCGTATAGCCTGATGAGAATGTTGGGGCAAGTGCTGTTCGATACACAGACAAAGATCCCCCATGTAGCCTCAACAGACTGTTGGGGCAAGTGCTGTTCGATACACAGACAAAGATCCCCCATGTAGCCTCAACAGACTGTTGGGGCAAGTGCTGTTCGATACACAGACAAAGATCCCCCATGTAGCCTCAACAGACTGTTGGGGCAAGTGCTGTTCGATACACAGACAAAGATCCCCCATGTAGCCTCAACAGACTGTTGGGGCAAGTGCTGTTCGATACACAGACAAAGATCCCCCATGTAGCCTCAACAGACTGTTGGGGCAAGTGCTGTTCGATACACAGACAAAGATCCCCCATGTAGCCTCAACAGACTGTTGGGGCAAGTGCTGTTCGATACACAGACAAAGATCCCCCATGTAGCCTCAACAGACTGTTGGGGCAAGTGCTGTTCGATACACAAAGATCCCCCATGTAGCCTCAACAGACTGTTGGGGCAAGTGCTGTTCGATACACAGACAAAGATCCCCCATGTAGCCTCAACAGACTGTTGGGGCAAGTGCTGTTCGATACACAGACAAAGATCCCCCATGTAGCCTCAACAGACTGTTGGGGCAAGTGCTGTTCGATACACAGACAAAGATCCCCCATGTAGCCTCAACAGACTGTTGGGGCAAGTGCTGTTCGATACACAGACAAAGATCCCCCATGTAGCCTCAACAGACTGTTGGGGCAAGTGCTGTTCGATACACAGACAAAGATCCCCCATGTAGCCTCAACAGACTGTTGGGGCAAGTGCTGTTCGATACACAGACAAAGATCCCCCATGTAGCCTCAACAGACTGTTGGGGCAAGTGCTGTTCGATACACAGACAAAGATCCCCCATGTAGCCTCAACAGACTGTTGGGGCAAGTGCTGTTAGCGAGAAGCACCTACAAAGACAAAAATCCCCCGTGTAGCCTCAACAGACTGTTGGGGCAAGTGCTGTTAGCGAGAAGCACCTACAAAGACAAAGATCCCCCGTGTAGCCTCAACAGACTGTTGGGGCAAGTGCTGTTAGCGAGAAGCACCTACAAAGACAAAGATTCCCCGTGTAGCCTCAACAGACTGTTGGGGCAAGTGCTGTTAGCGAGAAGCACCTACAAAGACAAAGATTCCCCGTGTAGCCTCAACAGACTGTTGGGGCAAGTGCTGTTAGTAGCGAGTAAAGGTGCATTGAAAAATTATAATACTCCGATCGATGTTCCTGCTGTTGTGGAGTGACTCATGCAGCGAGCTGTGGCTGCAGGGTTTTGGTGGTACATGTCGTTTACGTTGTTTATTGTGAAAATTCCGTCACAGTTCCTATGAGCTGCACTGTTTCATCGCTTTCATAGCTTTATTTTGGTGATTTCGAAAAGTGTATTGGTTTGGCCATGTTTGTGTTGTTGTAGTACAGAGTTAGACTGATGGCCTTAATCTAAGTTGTCTTGTGGTTGTTGTTGGTTGTTTGACTTTTATGGCTTTGTTTTGGTGATTTTGAAAAGTGTATTGGTTTGGCCATGTTTGTATTGTTGTAGTACAGAGTTAGACTGATGGCCTTAATCTAAGTTGTCTTGTGGTTGTTGTTGGTTGTTTGACTTGCATCCCACTGGGATGTTTGCACACAGCGTTGGTGTGTAACGGTGCTTTTTTTCTGCAACGTTTTGCTGTCTTTTCTCGGATTTCTGTTTGCACTCAGTCACATGGTCACTTTAAGATGTTTTTTGTTTTTTGTTTGTTGCGGTTGCACCCGATTCAAGAGCAGAATGGCTCACAGGGCTACACCTAATACATGAACTTGAACTTGAGTAGCAGCGCCTATGAAGGCTGCCGGCACTGTGGCACACGAGGGGGGGTGGGTGGCCAGCACCACGCTCGGATACCTTCATACTCCCAATGCAGATGGTGAACATCTAGGCCCTAGATTTGAAGCCTTCGTGACTGCAAGGATTCATATTGTTAGGTTTTTTCGGTAAAGTCACCATGTAGGTAAAAAATTGAAATTAATAAAAGTAAAATAAAAAATTAAATAAAAAATCACGACGTTTCGGAGGCAAACTGAAACAGCGTTCTTTCAGCCGCACCGAACCTCACAAAAATAATATTCAGGGCCTACCTTGGCTCCTCCCACCCTCAACCAGTATATATACCGGTTGAGGGTGGGAGGAGCCAATATCCAGGGCCTATATATACAAGGACTGTGTTCTTGGAATTTCTCTCACTTGATGCAGCCATCGTGCTGTGACTGTCCCACCTGAAGACGGAAGCTTGTGTTGCCTCCGAAACGTCGTGATTTTTATTTTATTTTTCATTTTACTTTTATTAATTTACATTTTAATTTTTTACCTACACGGTGACTTTACCGAAAAAACCTAAGAACATCTAGACCCTCCCCGTTATGACGTTCCAAAGTTAGACACGGGCTAGCAGTTCAACTCAGGATGCCGGGTTCAAAGCAGACGTCTGTGTGTGTTTGTACGTGTCTTTGTCTACGTGTGTATCTGTGTGTCTGTGTGTGTGTCTGTGTGTATGTATCTGTGTGTATGTGTCTGTGTGTCTATCTGTGTGTGTGTCTGTGTCTGTATGTATGTATCTGTGTGTGTGTATTTGTGTGTGTGTATCTGTGTGTCTGTGCGTCTATCTGTGTGTCTGTGTGTCTGTGTGTATGTATCTGTGTGTCTATATCTGTGTGTCTGTGTGTCTATCTGTGTGTCTGTGTCTGTGTGTCTATATCTGTGTGTCTGTGTCTGTGTGTCTGTATCTGTGTGTCTTTGTGTCTATCTGTGTGTCTGTGTGTCTGTGTGTATGTATCTGTGTGTCTATATCTGTGTGTCTGTGTGTGTGTATCTGTGTGTCTGTGCGTCTATCTGTGTGTCTGTGTGTCTGTGTGTATGTATCTGTGTGTCTATATCTGTGTGTCTGTGTGTCTATCTGTGTGTCTGTGTCTGTGTGTCTGTGTCTGTGTGTCTATATCTGTGTGTCTGTGTCTGTGTGTCTGTATCTGTGTGTCTTTGTGTCTATCTGTGTGTCTGTGTGTCTGTGTGTATGTATCTGTGTGTCTATATCTGTGTGTCTGTATGTCTGTATTTCTATGTATCTGTGTGTGGGGAGCGGTGGTGCAGTGGTTAGCGCGCTGCACTACGAACCTGGCCACCCGAGTTCGATTCCCGCTCACGGCAAACACCGGTGACGATTATCTGAACCGGTCCTGGGCCTCCCCTAGGTCGACTCAGCCTCAAATGAGTACCTGGTGCGGTGTGTAAACATCGCCATTGGGGAGACAAAGGCGGTCGGGCGTGGTGCTGGCCACCCACCCCCTTGAGTGCAGTGCCGGCCTTCATAGGTGCTCGCTAACAGCACTTGCCCCTACAGTCTGTTAAGGCTATACGGGGGAACTTTGTATGTGTGTGTGTGTCCGTGTGTGTGTCTGTGTGTGTGTCCATGTTACCTTTGAGCAGCCGCTGTTTTTGCACAGCGTGCCAAGCTGCACCATGCCATCCTGCACCTCTGCAGGAGCAAAAACACAAACACCACAACCGTTCGCCACCACCACAACCACTCACCACAACCACTCACCACAACCGCTCACCACAACCACTCACCACCACCACTCACCACCACCACTCACCACAACCACTCACCACAACCACTCACCACAACCGCTCACCACCACCACAACCGCTCACCACACCACACTCACCACCACCACAACCACTCACCACCACCACTCACCACAACCACTCACCACAACCGCTCACCACCACCACTCACCACCACCACTCACCACCACCATCAACCACTCACCACCTGGTTGATGGTGAGCAGTTGGCTGGGTCATGTAGCCCGCATGTCCAGCCACCGCATGCCCAGCCACCGCATGCCCAGCCACCGCATGCCCCAGCCACCGCATGCTTAAACAGCTTTTGTTTGGCCGCATCGAGGGGGCTAAACGGGCGCGGCACGGGCTAGAGAAGAGATGGAGTGATGTGGTACAGGAGGACGTGGAGCTGAGTGGACTTGCCGATGACCGGTACCAGCGGTGTCAAGATCGGCCTCAGTGGAGGAGGCTCGTGAAGGACGCTACTGGGCAGTTGGAGGCAGTCGCCCTCCAACAACAACGGAGGGCGGAGGAGCGACGCTCACAACAACGAGCGGAGCGCCGGGTGGCTAAAGCACAGCAAGTTGGCACAGTAGGGGGCACAGGTGGTGCATCAGCCAGTCATCTCGGTCATCTCAGTCAGTCGACCCGTGGCACCTGCTGGGTCTGCCCCGTGACCTCCTGCCAGCGGGCGTTCGACACTTCACGTGGCCTCAAGGTGCACATGGCCTGGCACAAGCGTCGTGGTGACGTCACCGCCACTTAGTGGCGAATTGCGGTTGTTGTTGTTGTTGTGGTGTGTGTGTACATGTGTATGTGTGTGTACGTGTGTATGTGTGTACATGTGTATGTGCATGTGTGTGTGTACATGTGTACGTGTGTGTGTACGTGTGTGTGCGCATCATACCCTCCACCTTCTGCGTCTCCTTGGCTCCGATCGTCACCTCCTCCAGCGCCCGTCCTCAGCGACGTCGCCACGCTCATCGGCAGCTC
>NW_027620505.1:5000-7500 GCF_964198595.1 Lampetra fluviatilis | reverse complement strand
GTGAGTGAGTGGGTGAGTGAGTGAGTGGGTGAGTGACTTAGTGAGTGAGTGGGTGAGTGAGTGGGTGAGTGACTGAGTGGGTGAGTGACTGAGTGAGTGAGTGAGTGAGTGAGTGACTGAGTGAGTGAGTGAGTGGGTGAGTGAGTGAGTGAGTGGGTGAGTGGGTGAGTGAGTGAGTGAGTGGGAGAGTGACTGAGTGGGTGAGTGACTGAGTGAGTGAGTGAGTGGGTGAGTGACTGAGTGGGTGAGTGAGTGAGTGACTGAGTGAGTGAGTGAGTGAGTGAGTGGGTGAGTGACTGAGTGGGTGAGTGAGTGAGTGGGTGAGTGACTGAGTTGGTGAGTGACTGAGTGAGTGAGTGGGTGAGTGACTGAGTGGGTGAGTGAGTGGGTGAGTGAGTGAGTGGGGGAGTGGGTGGGTGAGTGGGTGGGTGAGTGGGTGAGTGAGTGAGTGAGTGAGTGGGTGAGTGGGTGAGTGAGTGAGTGAGTGAGTGACTGAGTGAGTGAGTGGGTGAGTGACTGAGTGGGTGAGTTACTGAGTGAGTGAGTGAGTGGGTGAGTGACTGAGTGGGTGAGTGAGTGAGTGAGTGGGTGAGTGGGTGGGTGAGTGGGTGGGTGAGTGGGTGAGTGAGTGAGTGGGTGGGTGAGTGAGTGGGTGAGTGAGTGAGTGGGTGAGTGAGTGGGTGGGTGGGTGAGTGGGTGAGTGGGTGAGTGAGTGAGTGAGTGGGAGGGTGAGTGGGTGGGTGAGTGAGTGGGTGAGTGAGTGGGTGAGTGAGTGGGTGAGTGGGTGAGTGGGTGAGTGAGTGGGTGAGTGAGTGGGTGGGTGAGTGAGTGGGTGAGTGAATGAGTGGGTGAGTGAGTGGGTGAGTGAGTGGGTGGGTGAGTGAGTGGGTGAGTGAGTGAGTGAGTGAGTGAGTGAGTGAGTGAGTGGGTGAGTGAGTGAGTGAGTGGGTGAGTGAGTGAGTGACTGAGTGAGTGAGTGAGTGAGTGGGTGAGTGGGTGAGTGAGTGAGTGAGTGAGTGACTGAGTGAGTGAGTGGGTGAGTGGGTGAGTGAGTGAGTGAGTGACTGAATGACTGAGTGAGTGAGTGAGTGAGTGGGTGAGTGACTGAGTGAGTGAGTGGGTGAGTGGGTGAGTGAGTGACTGAGTGACTGAGTGAGTGAGTGAGTGGGTGGGTGAGTGAGTGAGTGAGTGAGTGAGTGAGTGGGTGAGTGAGTGAGTGGGTGAGTGGGTGAGTGAGTGAGTGACTGAGTGAGTGAGTGGGTGGGTGAGTGACTGAGTGGGTGAGTGAGTGAGTGACTGAGTGAGTGAGTGAGTGGGTGAGTGGGTGAGTGAGTGAGTGAGTGGGTGAGTGGGTGAGTGAGTGAGTGAGTGACTGAATGACTGAGTGAGTGAGTGAGTGGGTGAGTGACTGAGTGAGTGAGTGGGTGAGTGGGTGAGTGAGTGAGTGAGTGACTGAGTGACTGAGTGAGTGAGTGAGTGGGTGAGTGACTGAGTGAGTGAGTGGGTGAGTGGGTGAGTGAGTGGGTGAGTGAGTGAGTGAGTGAGTGACTGAGTGAGTGAGTGGGTGGGTGAGTGACTGAGTGGGTGAGTGAGTGAGTGACTGAGTGAGTGAGTGAGTGAGTGGGTGAGTGGGTGAGTGAGTGAGTGAGTGAGTGAGTGACTGAGTGAGTGAGTGAGTGGGTGAGTGGGTGAGTGAGTGAGTGAGTGACTGAATGACTGAGTGAGTGAGTGAGTGGGTGAGTGACTGAGTGAGTGGGTGAGTGGGTGAGTGAGTGAGTGACTGAGTGACTGAGTGAGTGAGTGAGTGGGTGAGTGACTGAGTGAGTGAGTGAGTGGGTGAGTGGGTGAGTGAGTGGGTGAGTGAGTGAGTGAGTGAGTGGGTGGGTGAGTGAGTGAGTGACTGAGTGAGTGAGTGGGTGAGTGGGTGAGTGGGTGGGTGAGTGGGTGAGTGAGTGAGTGAGTGAGTGGGTGAGTGAGTGAGTGTTAAGTGGGTGGGTGAGTGAGTGAGTGAGTGGGAGAGTGGGTGAGTGGGTGGGTGAGTGGGTGAGTGGGTGAGTGGGTGGGTGACTGAGTGAGTGAGTGGGTGACTGAGTGAGTGAGTGAGTGAGTGGGTGAGTGAGTGAGTGGGTGGGTGAGTGAGTGAGTGAGTGAGTGGGTGAGTGAGTGAGTGGCTGAGTGAGTGAGTGGGTGAGTGGGTAAGTGAGTGAGTGAGTGAGTGACTGAGTGAGTGAGTGGGTGGGTGAGTGAGTGAGTGAGTGACTGAGTGAGTGAGTGAGTGGGTGAGTGGGTGAGTGAGTGAGTGGCTGAGTGAGTGAGTGGGTGAGTGGGTGAGTGAGTAAGTGACTGAGTGAGTGAGTGGGTGAGTGGGTGAGTGAGTGAGTGAGTGAGTGAGTGAATGACTGAGTGAGTGAGTGAGTGAGTGGGTGAGTGACTGAGTGAGTGAGTGGGTGAGTGGGTGAGTGAGTGAGTGACTGAGTGAGTGAGTGAGTGGGTGAGTGAC
>NW_027620504.1:77500-99026 GCF_964198595.1 Lampetra fluviatilis | reverse complement strand
CACCCACTCACTCACTCACCCACGCACTCACCCACCCACTCACTCAATCACCCACTCACTCACTCACCCACCCACTCACTCACCCACTCACTCACCCACGCACTCACTCACTCACTCACTCACCCACACACCCACCTACTCACTCACCCACCTAATCACTTACCCACTCACTCACTCACCCACCCACCCACTCACCCACTCACCCACCCACTCACCCACTCAGCCACCCACTCACTCACCCACTCACTCACCCAGCCACCCACTCACTCACTCACTCACTCACCCACTCACTCACCCACTCACCCACCCACTCACTCACCCACTCACTCACCCACCCACCCACCCACCCACCCACTCACTCACTCACTCACGCATCCACTCACTCACCCACTCACTCACCCACCCACTCACCCACTCACTCACCACTCACTCACCCACTCACCCACTCACTCACCCACTCACCCACTCACTCACTCGCCACTCACTCACCCACCCACCCACCCACCTACCCACTCACTTACTCACCCACTCACTCACTCACCCACTCACTCACTCACCCACCCACCCACTCACTTACTCACCCACCCACTCACTCACCCACCCACTCACTCACTCACCCACCCACTCACTCACTCACTCACCCACCCACTCACTCACCCACCCACCCACTCACTCACCCACTCACTCACTCACTCACCCACCCACCCCACTCACTCACTCACCCACCCACTCACTCGCCCACTCACCCACTCACTCACTCGCCCACTCACTCACCCACCCACCCACCTACTCACTCACTTACTCACCCACTCACCCACCCACTCACTCACTCACCCACGCATTCACCCACCCACTCACTCAATTACCCACTCACTCACCCTCTCACTCACCCACCCACTCACTCACTCACCCACGCATTCACCCACCCACTCACTCAATCACCCACTCACTCACTCACCCACCCACTCACTCACCCACTCACTCACCCACGCACTCACTCACTCACTCACCCACTCACCCACCTACTCACTCACCCACCTAATCACTTACCCCACTCACTCACTCACTCACCCACCCACCCACTCACCCACTCACCCACACCACTCACTCACCCACTCAGCCACCCACTCACTCACCCACACATTCACCCAGCCACCCACTCACTCACTCACTCACCCACTCACTCACCCACTCACCCACCCACTCACTCACCCACTCACTCACCCACCCACCCACCCACCCACCCACTCACTCACTCACTCACTCACTCATCCACTCACTCACCCACTCACTCACCCACCCACTCACCCACTCACTCACCCACTCACTCACCCACTCACCCACTCACTCACCCACTCACCCACTCACTCACTCGCCCACTCACTCACCCCACCCACCCACCCACCTACCCACTCACTTACTCACCCACTCACTCACTCACCCACTCACTCACTCACCCACCCACTCACTTACTCACCCACCACCACTCACTCACCCACCCACTCACCACTCACACACACACTCACCCACCCACTCACTCACTCACCCACCCCACACACTCACCCACCCACCCACTCACTCACCCACTCACTCACTCACTCACCGCCACCCACTCACTCCTCACCCACCCACTCACTCGCCCCACTCACCCACTCACTCACTCGCCCACTCACTCACCCCACCCCACCCACCTACCCACCCTCACTTACTCACCCACTCACTCACCCACCACCCACTCACTCAACCACCCACCCACTCACTCACCCACTCACCCACCCACTCACCCACTCACTCAACCACCCACCCACTCACTCACCCACTCACTCACCCACTCACCCACTCACTCACCCACTCACCCCACTCACTCACATCCGCCCACTTCACTCACCCACCCACCCACCCACCTACCCACTCACTTACTCACCCACTCACTCACTCACTCACCCACTTCACTCACTCACCCACTCACCCACCCACTCACCCACTCACTCACCCACCCACCCACCCACTCACTCACCCAATCACTCACCCACTCACTCATCCACTCACCCACTCACCCACCCACTCACCCACCACACTCACTCACCCACTCACTCACTCACCCACTCACCCACCCACTCACCCACTCACTCACCCACTCACCCACCCACCCACTCACCACTCACCCACTCACCCCACCCACTCACTCACCCACTCACTCACCCACCCACCCACCCACTCACTCACCCAATCACTCACCCACTCACTCATCCACTCACCCACTCACCCACCCACTCACCCACTCACTCACTCACCCACTCACTCACTCACCCACTCACCCACCCACTCACCCACTCACTCACCCAATCACTCACCCACCCACTCACTCACTCACCCACTCACCCACCCACCCACTCACTCACCCACTCACTCACCCACCCCACCCACCCACTCATCCACTCACTCACCCATCCACACACCCACTCACCCACTCACTCACCCACTCACCCACTCACTCACCCACTCACTCACCCACTCACCCACCCACTCACCCACTCACTCACCCACTCACCCCACCCACCCACTCACTCACTCACCCACTCACCCACCCACTCACTCACCCACTCAGCCACCCACTCACTCACCCACTCACTCACCCAGCCACCCACTCACTCACTCACTCACTCACCCACTCACTCACCCACTCACCCACCCACTCACTCACCCACTCACTCACCCACCCACCCACCCACCCCACTCACTCACTCACTCACGCATCCACTCACTCACCCACTCACTCACCCACCCACTCACCCACTCACTCACCCACTCACTCACCCACTCACCCACTCACTCACCCACTCACCCACTCACTCACTCGCCCACTCACTCACCCACCCACCCACCCACCTACCCACTCACTTACTCACCCACTCACTCACTCACCCACTCACTCACTCACCCACCCACCCACTCACTTACTCACCCACCCACTCACTCACCCACCCACTCACTCACTCACTCACTCACCCACCCACTCACTCACTCACCCACCCACTCACTCACCCACCCACCCACTCACTCACCCACTCACTCACTCACTCACCCACCCACCCACTCACTCACTCACCCACCCACTCACTCGCCCACTCACCCACTCACTCACTCGCCCACTCACTCACCCACCCACCCACCTACCCACTCACTTACTCACCCACTCACCCACCCACTCACTCACTCACCCACGCATTCACCCACCCACTCACTCAATTACCCACTCACTCACCCTCTCACTCACCCACCCACTCACTCACTCACCCACGCATTCACCCACCCACTCACTCAATCACCCACTCACTCACTCACCCACCCACTCACTCACCCACTCACTCACCCACGCACTCACTCACTCACTCACTCACCCACTCACCCACCTACTCACTCACCCACCTAATCACTTACCCACTCACTCACTCACTCACCCACCCACCCACTCACCCACTCACCCACCCACTCACTCACCCACTCAGCCACCCACTCACTCACCCACTCATTCACCCAGCCACCCACTCACTCACTCACTCACCCACTCACTCACCCACTCACCCACCCACTCACCCACTCACTCACCCACCCACCCACCCACCCACCCACTCACTCACTCACTCACTCATCCACTCACTCACCCACTCACTCACCCACCCACTCACCCACTCACTCACCCACTCACTCACCCACTCACCCACTCACTCACCCACTCACCCACTCACTCACTCGCCCACTCACTCACCCACCACCCACCCACCCACCTACCCACTCACTTACTCACCCACTCACTCACTCACCCACTCACTCACTCACCCACCCACTCACTTACTCACCCACCCACTCACTCACCCACCCACTCACTCACTCACTCACCCACCCACTCACTCACTCACCCACCCACTCACTCACTCACCCACCCACCCACTCACTCACCCACTCACTCACTCACTCACCCACCCACTCACTCACTCACCCACCCACTCACTCGCCCACTCACCCACTCACTCACTCGCCCACTCACTCACCCACCCACCCACCTACCCACTCACTTACTCACCCACTCACTCACCCACTCACCCACTCACCCACTCACCCACCCACTCACCCACTCACTCAACCACCCACCCACTCACTCACCCACTCACTCACCCACTCACCCACTCACTCACCCACTCACCCACTCACTCACTCGCCCACTCACTCACCCACCCACCCACCCACCTACCCACTCACTTACTCACCCACTCACTCACTCACTCACTCACCCACTCACTCACTCACCCACTCACCCACCCACTCACCCACTCACTCACCCACCCACCCACCCACTCACTCACCCAATCACTCACCCACTCACTCATCCACTCACCCACTCACCCACCCACTCACCCACTCACTCACTCACCCACTCACTCACTCACCCACTCACCCACCCACTCACCCACTCACTCACCCACTCACCCACCCCACCCACTCACTCACTCACCCACTCACCCACCCACTCACTCACCCACTCACTCACCCACCCACCCACCCACTCACTCACCCAATCACTCACCCACTCACTCATCCACTCACCCACTCACCCACCCACTCACCCACTCACTCACTCACCCACTCACTCACTCACCCACTCACCCACCCACTCACCCACTCACTCACCCAATCACTCACCCACCCACTCACTCACTCACCCACTCACCCACCCACTCACTCACCCACTCACTCACCCACCCACCCACCCACCCACTCACCCACTCACCCACCCACTCACTCACTCACTCACCCACTCACTCACCCACTCACCCACCCACTCACTCACCCACTCACTCACTCACCTATAGTAGTAGTGGTAGGTGTAGTAGTAGTAGCAGCAGGGGGCAGTTGACGCACCTCTAAGCCGACTCAGCAGAATCGAAACTTGCCTCGTTGGGTCAACTTCTGCTTTCGATCCGGACAAAGCTCCCCCAGGTAGCCTCTAGCAGGGCTGCAGGGGCAAGTGCTGTTACACAGACAAAGCTACCCCAGGTAGCCTCTAGCAGGTATGTAGGGGCAAGTGCTGTTATACACACACACAGACAAAGCTCTCCCAGGTAGCCTCTAGCAGGGCTGCAGGGGCAAGTGCTGTTACACAGACAAAGCTCCCCCAGGTAGCCTCTAGCAGGGCTGCAGGGGCAAGTGCTGTTACACAGACAAAGCTCTCCCAGGTAGCCTCCAGCAGGGCTGTAGGGGCAAGTGCTGTTACACAGACAAAGCTCCCCCAGGTAGCCTCTAGCAGGTCTGTAGGGGCAAGTGCAGTTGCACAGACACAGACAAAGTTCCCCCAGGTAGCCTCTAGCAGGGCTGTAGGGGCAAGTGCTGTTACACAGACAAAGCTCCCCCAGGTAGCCTCTAGCAGGTCTGTAGGGGCAAGTGCTGTTACACAGACAAAGCTCCCCCAGGTAGCCTCCAGCAGGGCTGTAGGGGCAAGTGCTGTTACACAGACAAAGCTCCCCCAGGTAGCCTCCAGCAGGGCTGTAGGGGCAAGTGCTGTCACACAGACAAAGCTCCCCCAGGTAGCCTCCAGCAGGGCTGTAGGGGCAAGTGCTGTCACACAGACGAAGCTCCCCCAGGTAGCCTCTAGCAGGGCTGCAGGGGCAAGTGCTGTTACACAGACAAAGCTCCCCCAGGTAGCCTCTAGCAGGGCTGCAGGGGCAAGTGCTGTTACACAGACAAAGCTCTCCCAGGTAGCCTCCAGCAGGGCTGTAGGGGCAAGTGCTGTTACACAGACAAAGCTCCCCCAGGTAGCCTCTAGCAGGTCTGTAGGGGCAAGTGCAGTTGCACAGACACAGACAAAGTTCCCCCAGGTAGCCTCTAGCAGGGCTGTAGGGGCAATTGCTGTTACACAGACAAAGCTCCCCCAGGTAGCCTCTAGCAGGTCTGTAGGGGCAAGTGCTGTTACACAGACAAAGCTCCCCCAGGTAGCCTCTAGCAGGTCTGTAGGGGCAAGTGCTGTTACACAGACGAAGCTCCCCCAGGTAGCCTCCAGCAGGGCTGTAGGGGCAAGTGCTGTTACACAGACAAAGCTCCCCCAGGTAGCCTCTAGCAGGTCTGTAGGGGCAAGTGCTGTTACACAGACAAAGCTCCCCCAGGTAGCCTCTAGCAGGGCTGTAGGGGCAAGTGCTGTCACACAGACAAAGCTCCCCCAGGTAGCCTCTAGCAGGGCTGTAGGGGCAAGTGCTGTCACACAGACAAAGCTCCCCCAGGTAGCCTCCAGCAGGGCTGTAGGGGCAAGTGCTGTTACACAGACAAAGCTCCCCCAGGTAGCCTCTAGCAGGTCTGTAGGGGCAAGTGCAGTTGCACAGACACAGACAAAGTTCCCCCAGGTAGCCTCTAGCAGGGCTGTAGGGGCAAGTGCTGTTACACAGACAAAGCTCCCCCAGGTAGCCTCTAGCAGGTCTGTAGGGGCAAGTGCTGTTACACAGACAAAGCTCCCCCAGGTAGCCTCTAGCAGGTCTGTAGGGGCAAGTGCAGTTGCACAGACACAGACAAAGTTCCCCCAGGTAGCCTCTAGCAGCGCTGTAGAGGCAAGTGCAGTTGCACAGACAGAGACAAAGCTCTCCCAGGTAGCCTCTAGTAGGGTTGTAGGTGCAAGTGCAGTTGCACAGACACAGACAAAGCTCTCCCAGGTAGCCTCCAGCAGGGTTGTAGGGGCAAGTGCTGTTACACAGACACAGACAAAGCTCTCCCAGGTAGCCTCTAGTAGGGTTGTAGGTGCAAGTGCAGTTGCACAGACACAGACAAAGCTCTCCCAGGTAGCCTCTAGCAGGGCTGTAGGGGCAAGTGCTGTTACACACACACACTGACAAAGCTCCCCCAGGTAGCCTCTAGCAGGGCTGCAGGGGCAAGTGCTGTTACACAGACAAAGCTCCCCCAGGTAGCCTCTAGCAGGGTTCTAGGGGCAAGTGCTGTTACACAGACAAAGCTTCCCCAGGTAGCCTCCAGCAGGGCTGTAGGGGCAAGTGCTGTCACACAGACAAAGCTCCCCCAGGTAGCCTCCAGCAGGGCTGCAGGGGCAAGTGCTGTCACACAGACAAAGCTCCCCCAGGTAGCCTCCAGCAGGGCTGTAGGGGCAAGTGCTGTTACACAGACAAAGCTCCCCCAGGTAGCCTCCAGCAGGGCTGTAGGGGCAAGTGCTGTTACACAGACAAAGCTCCCTCAGGTAGCCTCTAGCAGGTCTGTAGGGGCAAGTGCAGTTGCACAGACACAGACAAAGCTCCCCCAGGTAGCCTCTAGCAGGTATGTAGGGGCAAGTGCTGTTATACACACACACACAGACAAAGCTCTCCCAGGTAGCCTCTAGCAGGTCTGTAGGGGCAAGTGCTGTTACACAGACAAAGCTCCCCCAGGTAGGCTCTAGCAGGGCTGTAGGGGCAAGTGCTGTTACACACACACACTGACAAAGCTCCCCCAGGTAGCCTCTAGCAGGGTTGTAGGGGCAAGTGCTGTTATACACACACACAGACAAAGCTCTCCCAGGTAGCCTCCTGCAGGTCTGTAGGGGCAAGTGCTGTTATGCACACACACACAGACAAAGCTCTCCCAGGTAGCCTCTAGCAGGGCTGTAGGGGCAAGTGCTGTTATACACACACACAGACAAAGCTCTCCCAGGTAGCCTCTAGCAGGTCTGTAGGGGCAAGTGCTGTTACACAGACAAAGCTCCCCCAGGTAGCCTCTAGCAGGGCTGTAGGGGCAAGTGCTGTTACACAGACACAGACAAAGCTATCCCAGGTAGCCTCCAGCAGGGCTGTAGGGGCAAGTGCTGTTATACACACACACAGACAAAGCTCTCCCAGGTAGCCTCTAGCAGGTCTTTAGGGGCAAGTGCTGTTAGCGAGCACCTATGAAGGCTACCGGCACTGTGGCACACACACAGAGGGGGTGGGTGGCCAGCACCACGCCCGGCCGCCTTTGTCTCCCCAGTGGCGATGTTCACTACACCACCAACACTACTTCTAGATGAGGTATTAGACATTCACTCACCCACCCACACACTCACCCAATCACTTACTCACTCACTCACCCACAAACTCACCCACACACTAACTGACTCACACACTCACCCACACACTCACACACTCACACACTCACCCACTCACTCACCCACTCACTCACCCACTCAATCACTCACCCACACACTTATTCACTCACCCACACACTCACCCACACACTCACCCACACACTCACCCACTCGCACACCACTCACTCACCCACACACACACCTACCTACTCACTCCCTCACCACTCACTCACCCACCCACCCACTCACACACTCACCCACTTACTCACACACTCACACACTCACCCACACACTCACCCACACACTCACCCACACACTCACCCACACACTAACTGACTCACACACTCACTCACCCACACACTCACCCACACTCACCCACTCACATACCTACCTACTCACTCACTCACCACTCACTCACCCACACACTCACCCACTCACACACCACTCACACACCCAACCACTCACTCACACACTCACCCACTGACTCACCCACACTCACTCACCTCCTCACTCACCCACCCACCCACTCACCCACTCACCCACTCACTCACACACACTCACCCACTCACCCACTTACTCACCCACTCACACACTCACCCACAGACTCACCGATTCACCCACTCACTCACTCACCCACCCACTCACCCACTCACTCACTCACTGACTCACTCACATCCTTACCCACCCACACACCCACCCACACACTCACTCACACACTCACCCACACACTCACCAACACACTAACTGACTCACACACTCACCCACCCACTCACCCACTCACTCACCCACTCACTCACTCACCCACCCACTAACTCATTCACCCACCCACACACTCACTCACCCACTCACTCACTCACTCACCCACTCACTCACCCACTCACTCACTCACCCACCCACTAACTCATTCACCCACCCACACACTCACTCACCCACTCACCCACCCACTCACTCGCCTACAGTAGTGTTAGTACCTTTAGAAGTGGTAGGTGTAGTGGTAGGTGTAGTAGTAGTAGGTGTAGTAGTAGTAGTGGTAGGTGTAGTACCAATAGCAGGAGCTAAGGATGCAACTTTACGTATCCCCGGCTGTTTCGAGAGTGAGTGGTGGCGGTGGTGATGGGGGTGTGATGAAGAATGCCGAAGTTGCAATGGTAAAGGGAGGTTTCGATATGAGTGGGTGGGTGGGTGAGTGAGTGGGTGGATGGGTGAGTGAGTGAGTGGGTGAGTTGGTGGGTGGGTGGGTGAGTGGGTGAGTGAGTGAGTGGGTGGGTGGGTGAGTGAGTGAGTGGGTGGGTGGGTGAGTGAGTGAGTCAGTGAGTGAGTCAGTGAGTGAGTGGGTGAGCGAGTTGGTGGGTGATTGAGTGGGTGAGTGGGTGAGTGGGTGAGTGAATGGGTGAGTGAGTGAGTGGGTGAGTGAGTGGGTTAGTGAGTGGGTGGGTGGGTGGGTGAATGAGTGAGTGGGTGGGTGAGTGAGTGAGTGGGTGAGTGAGTGAGTGGGTGGGTGGGGGGGTGACTGAGTGAGTGGGTGGGTGGGTGGGTGAGTGAGTGAGTGGGTGAGTGAGTGAGTGGGTGAGTGAGTGGGTGACTGAGTGAGCGACTGAGTGAGTGGGTGAGTGGGTGGGTGAGTGGGTGGGTGGGTGAGTGGGTGGGTGAGTGGGTGGGTGGGTGAGTGAGTGGGTGAGTGAGTGAGTGGGTGAGTGAGTGAGTGAGTGGGTGGGTGAGTGAGTGGGTGACTGAGTGAGTTAGTGAGTGGGTGAGTGAGTGGGTGAGTGGGTGAGTGAGTGGGTGACTGAGTGAGTGACTGAGTGAGTGGGTGACTGAGTGAGTGACTGAGTGAGTGGGTGAGTGGGTGGGTGAGTGAGTGAGTGGGTGAGTGAGTGAGTGAGTGGGTGAGTAGGTGAGTGAGTGAGTGGGTGAGTGAGTGAGTGAGTGGGTGTGTGGGTGCGTGAGTCTGTGAGTGAGTGGGTGAGTGAGTGAGTGGGTGAGTGGGTGGGTGAGTGAGTGGGTGAGTGGGTGAGTGAGTGGGTGACTGAGTGAGTGGGTGACTGAGTGAGTGGGTGAGTGAGTGGGTGAGTGAGTGGGTGAGTGGGTGAGTGAGTGGGTGACTGAGTGAGTGGGTGACTGAGTGAGTGGGTGAGTGAGTGGGTGAGTGGGTGAGTGAGTGGGTGAGTGGGTGAGTGGATGAGTGACTGAGTGAGTGGGTGAGTGAGTGGGTGACTGAGTGAGTGACTGAGTGAGTGGGTGAGTGAGTGAGTGGGTGAGTGGGTGAGTGGATGAGTGACTGAGTGAGTGGGTGAGTGAGTGGGTGACTGAGTGAGTGACTGAGTGAGTGGGTGAGTGAGTGGGTGGGTGAGTGGGTGGGTGAGTGAGTGGGTGACTGAGTGAGTGGGTGAGTGAGTGGGTGACTGAGTGAGTGGGTGAGTGAGTGGGTGAGTGAGTGGGTGGGTGAGTGGGTGGGTGAGTGAGTGAGTGGGTGAGTGAGTGAGTGAGTGGGTGAGTAGGTGAGTGAGTGAGTGAGTGGGTGAGTGAGTGAGTGAGTGAGTGGGTGTGTGGGTGCGTGAGTCTGTGAGTGAGTGGGTGAGTGAGTGAGTGGGTGAGTGGGTGGGTGAGTGAGTGGGTGAGTGGGTGAGTGAGTGGGTGACTGAGTGAGTGGGTGACTGAGTGAGTGGGTGAGTGAGTGGGTGAGTGGGTGAGTGAGTGGGTGAGTGGGTGAGTGGATGAGTGACTGAGTGAGTGGGTGAGTGAGTGGGTGACTGAGTGAGTGGGTGAGTGAGTGGGTGAGTGAGTGGGTGGGTGAGTGGGTGGGTGAGTGAGTGGGTGACTGAGTGAGTGGGTGAGTGAGTGGGTGAGTGAGTGAGTGGGTGAGTGGGTGGGTGAGTGAGTGGGTGAGTGGGTGAGTGAGTGGGTGACTGAGTGAGTGGGTGACTGAGTGAGTGGGTGAGTGAGTGGGTGAGTGGGTGAGTGAGTGGGTGAGTGGGTGAGTGGATGAGTGACTGAGTGAGTGGGTGAGTGAGTGGGTGACTGAGTGAGTGACTGAGTGAGTGGGTGAGTGAGTGGGTGGGTGAGTGGGTGGGTGAGTGAGTGGGTGACTGAGTGAGTGGGTGAGTGAGTGGGTGAGTGAGTGGGTGAGTGGGTGAGTGGATGAGTGACTAAGTGAGTGGGTGAGTGAGTGGGTGACTGAGTGAGTGACTGAGTGAGTGGGTGAGTGAGTGGGTGAGTGAGTGGGTGGGTGAGTGAGTGGGTGAGT
This sequence comes from Lampetra fluviatilis, assembly GCF_964198595.1. Classification (NCBI taxonomy): domain Eukaryota; kingdom Metazoa; phylum Chordata; class Hyperoartia; order Petromyzontiformes; family Petromyzontidae; genus Lampetra; species Lampetra fluviatilis. The sequence goes on along the minus strand of NW_027620504.1, from coordinate 87,696 downwards.
GAGTGGGTGAGTGGGTGAGTGAGTGGGTGGGTGGGTGAATGAGTGAGTGACTGAGTGAGTGACTGAGTGAGTGACTGAGTGAGTGGGTGACTGAGTGAGTGGGTGAGTGAGTGGGTGAGTGGGTGAGTGGGTGAGTGAGTGGGTGAGTGGATGAGTGACTGAGTGAGTGGGTGAGTGAGTGGGTGACTGAGTGAGTGACTGAGTGAGTGGGTGACTGAGTGAGTGGGTGAGTGAGTGAGTGAGTGAGTGAGTGGGTGAGTGGATGAGTGAGTGCGTGACTGAGTGAGTGAGTGAGTGAATGAGTGACTGAGTGAGTGGGTGAGTGAGTGGGTGAGTGGGTGAGTGACTGAGTGAGTGAGTGGGTGAGTGAGTGAGTGGGTGAGTGAGTGGGTGGGTGAGTGAGTGAGTGAGTGACTGAGTGAGTGACTGAGTGAGTGGGTGACTGAGTGAGTGGGTGAGTGAGTGGGTGAGTGGGTGAGTGAGTGGGTGAGTGGGTGAGTGGATGAGTGAGTGGGTGACTGAGTGAGTGAGTGAGTGAATGAGTGACTGAGTGAGTGGGTGAGTGAGTGGGTGAATAGGTGAGTGAGTGAGTGGGTGAGTGAGTGAGTGAGTGAGTGGGTGTGTGGGTGCGTGAGTGGGTGAGTGAGTGGGTGAGTGAGTGAGTGAGTGGGTGAGTGGGTGGGTGAGTGAGTGGGTGAGTGGGTGAGTGAGTGGGTGACTGAGTGAGTGGGTGACTGAGTGAGTGGGTGAGTGAGTGGGTGAGTGGGTGAGTGAGTGGGTGAGTGGGTGAGTGGATGAGTGACTGAGTGAGTGGGTGAGTGAGTGGTTGAGTGAGTAAGTGACTGAGTGAGTGGGTGAGTGAGTGAGTGGGTGAATGAGTGGGTGAGTGAGTGGGTGAGTGGGTGAGTGGGTGAGTGGGTGAGTGAGTGGGTGACTGAGTGAGTGAGTGAGTGAATGAGTGACTGAGTGAGTGGGTGAGTGAGTGGGTGAGTGAGTGAGTGACTGAGTGAGTGGGTGAGTGACTGAGTGAGTGGGTGAGTGAGTGGGTGGATGAGTGACTGAGTGAGTGGGTGAGTGAGTGGGTGACTGAGTGAGTAACTGAGTGAGTGGGTGAGTGAGTGGGTGAGTGAGTGAGTGGGTGAGTGGGTGAGTGAGTGGGTGAGTGAGTGAGTGGGTGACTGAGTGAGTGACTGAGTGAATGGGTGAGTGAGTGAGTGGGTGAGTAGGTGAGTGGGTGAGTGGGTGAGTGAGTGGGTGTGTGGGTGCGTGAGTGGGTGAGTGGGTGAGTGAGTGAGTGAGTGGGTGAGTGGGTGGGTGAGTGAGTGGGTGAGTGGGTGAGTGAGTGGGTGACTGAGTGAGTGGGTGACTGAGTGAGTGGGTGAGTGAGTGGGTGAGTGGGTGAGTGAGTGAGTGGGTGAGTGGATGAGTGACTGAGTGAGTGGGTGAGTGAGTGGGTGACTGAGTGAGTGACTGAGTGAGTGGGTGAGTGAGTGGGTGGGTGAGTGGGTGGGTGAGTGAGTGGGTGACTGAGTGAGTGGGTGAGTGAGTGGGTGAGTGGGTGAGTGAGTGGGTGAGTGGGTGAGTGGATGAGTGAGTGGGTGACTGAGTGAGTGAGTGAGTGAATGAGTGACTGAGTGAGTGGGTGAGTGAGTGGGTGACTGAGTGAGTGGGTGACTGAGTGAGTGGGTGAGTGGGTGAGTGAGTGGGTGTGTGGGTGCGTGAGTGGGTGAGTGGGTGAGTGAGTGAGTGAGTGGGTGAGTGGGTGGGTGAGTGAGTGGGTGAGTGGGTGAGTGAGTGGGTGACTGAGTGAGTGGGTGACTGAGTGAGTGGGTGAGTGAGTGGGTGAGTGGGTGAGTGAGTGAGTGAGTGGGTGAGTGGATGAGTGACTGAGTGAGTGGGTGAGTGAGTGGGTGACTGAGTGAGTGACTGAGTGAGTGGGTGAGTGAGTGGGTGGGTGAGTGGGTGGGTGAGTGAGTGGGTGACTGAGTGAGTGGGTGAGTGAGTGGGTGAGTGGGTGAGTGAGTGGGTGAGTGGGTGAGTGGATGAGTGAGTGGGTGACTGAGTGAGTGAGTGAGTGAATGAGTGACTGAGTGAGTGGGTGAGTGAGTGGGTGACTGAGTGAGTGGGTGAGTGAGTGAGTGAGTGGGTGAGTAGTTTATCCTATAATAAAATATATCGGTTAGAGTTTGTAGTACAGTAGTATATAGTAGTGTGTAGTGTTCAGTATAGTAGAATAGTACGCAGTATAATGGTAGTATGTAGTATAGTCTGTAGTGTAATAGTGCTTTGTAGTATAGTATGTAGTATAATGGTGTTATGTAGTGTATTAAGTAGTGTAATAGTGCTATGCAGTGTAGTATGTAGTATAATTGTGTTATGTAGTGTATTAAGTAGTGTAATAGTGCTATGTAGTGTAGCATGTAGTATAATGATGGTACGTAGTGTATTAAGTAGTGTGATAGTGTTATGTAGTGTAGCATGTAGTATAATGATGGTACGTAGTGTATTAAGTAGTGTAATAGTGCTATGTAGTGTAGTATGTAGTATAATGATGGTACGTAGTGTATTAAGTAGTGTAATAGTGCTATGTAGTGTAGTATGTAGTATAATGATGGTACGTAGTGTATTAAGTAGTGTAATAGTGCTATGCAGTGTAGTATGTAGTATAATGATGGTACGTAGTGTATTAAGTAGTGTAATAGTGCTATGTAGTGTAGTATGTAGTATAATGATGGTACGTAGTGTATTAAGTAGTGTAATAGTGCTATGTAGTGTAGCATGTAGTATAATGATGGTACGTAGTGTATTAAGTAGTGTAATAGTGCTATGTAGTGTAGTATGTAGTATAATGATGGTACGTAGTGTATTAAGTAGTGTAATAGTGTTATGTAGTGTAGTATGTAGTATAATGATGGTACGTAGTGTATTAAGTAGTGTAATAGTGCTATGTAGTGTAGTATGTAGTATAATGATGGTACGTAGTGTATTAAGTAGTGTAATAGTGCTATGTAGTGTAGTATGTAGTATAATGATGGTACGTAGTGTATTATGTAGTGTAATAGTGCTATGTAGTGTAGCATGTAGTATAATGATGGTACGTAGTGTATTATGTAGTGTAATAGTGCTATGTAGTGTAGTATGTAGTATAATGATGGTACGTAGTGTATTAAGTAGTGTAATAGTGCTATGTAGTGTAGTATGTAGTATAATGATGGTACGTAGTGTATTAAGTAGTGTAATAGTGCTATGTAGTGTAGTATGTAGTATAATGATGGTACGTAGTGTATTAAGTAGTGTAATAGTGCTATGTAGTGTAGTATGTAGTATAATGATGGTACGTAGTGTATTAAGTAGTGTAATAGTGTTATGCAGTGTAGTATGTAGTATAATGATGGTACGTAGTGTATTAAGTAGTGTAATAGTGCTATGTAGTGTAGTATGTAGTATAATGATGGTACGTAGTGTATTAAGTAGTGTAATAGTGCTATGTAGTGTAGTATGTAGTATAATGATGGTACGTAGTGTATTAAGTAGTGTAATAGTGCTATGTAGTGTAGCATGTAGTATAATGATGGTACGTAGTGTATTATGTAGTGTAATAGTGCTATGTAGTGTAGTATGTAGTATAATGATGGTACGTAGTGTATTATGTAGTGTAATAGTGCTTTGTAGTGTAGTATGTAGTATAATGATGGTACGTAGTGTATTATGTAGTGTAATAGTGCTATGTAGTGTAGTATGTAGTATAATGATGGTACGTAGTGTATTAAGTAGTGTAATAGTGTTATGTAGTGTAGCATGTAGTATAATGATGGTACGTAGTGTATTAAGTAGTGTAATAGTGTTATGCAGTGTAGTATGTAGTATAATGATGGTACGTAGTGTATTAAGTAGTGTAATAGTGTTATGTAGTGTAGTATGTAGTATAATGATGGTACGTAGTGTATTAAGTAGTGTAATAGTGTTATGCAGTGTAGTATGTAGTATAATGATGGTACGTAGTGTATTAAGTAGTGTAATAGTGTTATGTAGTGTAGTATGTAGTATAATGATGGTACGTAGTGTATTAAGTAGTGTAATAGTGCTATGTAGTGTAGTATGTAGTATAATGATGGTACGTAGTGTATTAAGTAGTGTAATAGTGCTATGTAGTGTAGTATGTAGTATAATGATGGTACGTAGTGTATTAAGTAGTGCAATAGTGCTATGTAGTGTAGTATGTAGTATAATGATGGTACGTAGTGTATTAAGTAGTGTAATAGTGCTATGTGGTGTAGTATGTAGTATAATGATGGTACGTAGTGTATTAAGTAGTGTAATAGTGCTATGTAGTGTAGTATGTAGTGTAATGATGGTACGTAGTGTATTAAGTAGTGTAATAGTGCTATGTAGTGTAGCATGTAGTATAATGATGGTACGTAGTGTATTAAGTAGTGTAATAGTGCTATGTAGTGTAGTATGTAGTATAATGATGGTACGTAGTGTATTAAGTAGTGTAATAGTGTTATGTAGTGTAGTATGTAGTATAATGATGGTACGTAGTGTATTAAGTAGTGTAATAGTGCTATGTAGTGTAGTATGTAGTATAATGATGGTTCGTAGTGTATTAAGTAGTGCAATAGTGCTATGTAGTGTAGTATGTAGTATAATGATGGTACGTAGTGTATTAAGTAGTGCAATAGTGCTATGTAGTGTAGTATGTAGTATAATGATGGTACGTAGTGTATTAAGTAGTGCAATAGTGCTATGCAGTGTAGTATGTAGTATAATGATGGTACGTAGTGTATTAAGTAGTGTAATAGTGTTATGTAGTGTAGTATGTAGTATAATGATGGTACGTAGTGTATTAAGTAGTGTAATAGTGTTATGTAGTGTAGCATGTAGTATAATGATGGTACGTAGTGTATTAAGTAGTGTAATAGTGCTATGTAGTGTAGCATGTAGTATAATGATGGTACGTAGTGTATTAAGTAGTGTAATAGTGCTATGAAGTGTAGTATGTAGTATAATGATGGTACGTAGTGTATTAAGTAGTGTAATAGTGCTATGTGGTGTAGTATGTAGTATAATGATGGTACGTAGTGTATTAAGTAGTGTAATAGTGCTATGTAGTGTAGTATGTAGTATAATGATGGTACGTAGTGTATTATGTAGTGTAATAGTGTTATGTAGTGTAGTATGTAGTATAATGATGGTACGTAGTGTATTAAGTAGTGTAATAGTGCTATGTAGTGTAGTATGTAGTATAATGATGGTACGTAGTGTATTATGTAGTGTAATAGTGCTATGTAGTGTAGTATGTAGTATAATGATGGTACGTAGTGTATTAAGTAGTGTAATAGTGCTATGTAGTGTAGTATGTAGTATAATGATGGTACGTAGTGTATTAAGTAGTGTAATAGTGCTATGTAGTGTAGTATGTAGTGTAATGATGGTACGTAGTGTATTATGTAGTGTAATAGTGTTATGCAGTGTAGTATGTAGTGTAATGATGGTACGTAGTGTATTAAGTAGTGTAATAGTGCTATGTGGTGTAGTATGTAGTGTAATGATGGTACGTAGTGTATTAAGTAGTGTAATAGTGCTATGTAGTGTAGCATGTAGTATAATGATGGTACGTAGTGTATTAAGTAGTGCAATAGTGCTATGTAGTGTAGTATGTAGTATAATGATGGTACGTAGTGTATTAAGTAGTGTAATAGTGCTTTGTAGTGTAGTATGTAGTATAATGATGGTACGTAGTGTATTAAGTAGTGTAATAGTGCTATGTAGTGTAGTATGTAGTATAATGATGGTACGTAGTGTATTAAGTAGTGTAATAGTGCTATGTAGTGTAGTATGTAGTATAATGATGGTACGTAGTTGATTAAGTAGTGTAATAGTTCTATGTAGTGTAGTATGTAGTATAATGATGGTTCGTAGTGTATTATGTAGTGTAATAGTGCTATGTAGTGTAGTATGTAGTATAATGATGGTACGTAGTGTATTAAGTAGTGTAATAGTGTTATGTAGTGTAGTATGTAGTATAATGATGGTATGTAGTGTATTAAGTAGTGTAATAGTGCTATGTAGTGTAGTATGTAGTATAATGATGGTACGTAGTGTATTAAGTAGTGTAATAGTGTTATGTAGTGTAGTATGTAGTATAATGATGGTATGTAGTGTATTAAGTAGTGTAATAGTGCTATGTAGTGTAGTATGTAGTATAATGATGGTACGTAGTGTATTAAGTAGTGTAATAGTGCTATGTAGTGTAGTATGTAGTATAATGATGGTATGTAGTGTATTAAGTAGTGTAATAGTGCTATGTAGTGTAGTACGTAGTATAATGATGGTACGTAGTTTATTAAGTAGTGTAATAGTGCTATGTAGTGTAGAATGTAGTATAATGATGGTACGTAGTGTATTAAGTAGTGTAATAGTGTTATGTAGTGTAGTATGTAGTATAATGATGGTACGTAGTGTATTAAGTAGTGTAATAGTGCTATGTAGTGTAGTATGTAGTATAATGATGGTACGTAGTGTATTAAGTAGTGTAATAGTGTTATGTAGTGTAGTATGTAGTATAATGATGGTACGTAGTGTATTAAGTAGTGTAATAGTGCTATGTAGTGTAGCATGTAGTATAATGATGGTACGTAGTGTATTAAGTAGTGTAATAGTGTTATGTAGTGTAGTATGTAGTATAATGATGGTACGTAGTGTATTAAGTAGTGTAATAGTGTTATGTAGTGTAGTATGTAGTATAATGATGGTACGTAGTGTATTAAGTAGTGTAATAGTGCTATGTAGTGTAGTATGTAGTATAATCGTGGTACGTAGTGTATTATGTAGTGTAATAGTGCTATGTAGTGTAGTATGTAGTATAATGATGGTACGTAGTGTATTAAGTAGTGTAATAGTGCTATGTAGTGTAGTATGTAGTATAATGATGGTACGTAGTGTATTAAGTAGTGTAATAGTGCTATGTAGTGTAGTATGTAGTATAATGATGGTACGTAGTGTATTAAGTAGTGTAATAGTGCTATGTAGTGTAGTATGTAGTATAATGATGGTACGTATTTGATTAAGTAGTGTAATAGTGCTATGTAGTGTAGTATGTAGTATAATGATGGTACGTAGTGTATTAAGTAGTGTAATAGTGCTATGTAGTGTAGTATGTAGTATAATGATGGTACGTAGTGTATTAAGTAGTGTAATAGTGCTATGTAGTGTAGTATGTAGTATAATGATGGTACGTAGTGTATTAAGTAGTGTAATAGTGCTATGTAGTGTAGTATGTAGTATAATGATGGTACGTAGTGTATTAAGTAGTGTAATAGTGCTATGTAGTGTAGTATGTAGTATAATGATGGTATGTAGTGTATTAAGTAGTGTAATAGTGTTATGTGGTGTAGTATGTAGTATAATGATGGTACGTAGTGTATTAAGTAGTGCAATAGTGCTATGTAGTGTAGCATGTAGTATAATGATGGTACGTAGTGTATTAAGTAGTGTAATAGTGCTATGCAGTGTAGTATGTAGTATAATGATGGTACGTAGTGTATTAAGTAGTGTAATAGTGCTATGTAGTGTAGTATGTAGTATAATGATGGTACGTAGTGTATTAAGTAGTGCAATAGTGCTATGTAGTGTAGCATGTAGTATAATGATGGTACGTAGTGTATTAAGTAGTGTAATAGTGCTATGTAGTGTAGCATGTAGTATAATGATGGTACGTAGTGTATTAAGTAGTGTAATAGTGCTATGTAGTGTAGCATGTAGTATAATGATGGTACGTAGTGTATTAAGTAGTGCAATAGTGCTATGTAGTGTAGTATGTAGTATAATGATGGTACGTAGTGTATTAAGTAGTGTAATAGTGCTTTGTAGTGTAGTATGTAGTATAATGATGGTACGTAGTGTATTAAGTAGTGTAATAGTGCTATGTAGTGTAGTATGTAGTATAATGATGGTACGTAGTGTATTAAGTAGTGTAATAGTGTTATGTAGTGTAGTATGTAGTATAATGATGGTACGTAGTGTATTAAGTAGTGCAATAGTGCTATGTAGTGTAGTATGTAGTATAATGATGGTACGTAGTGTATTAAGTAGTGCAATAGTGCTATGTAGTGTAGTATGTAGTATAATGATGGTACGTAGTTTATTAAGTAGTGTAATAGTGTTATGTAGTGTAGTATGTAGTATAATGATGGTACGTAGTGTATTAAGTAGTGCAATAGTGCTATGTAGTGTAGCATGTAGTATAATGATGGTACGTAGTGTATTAAGTAGTGTAATAGTGCTATGTAGTGTAGTATGTAGTATAATGATGGTACGTAGTGTATTAAGTAGTGTAATAGTGCTATGCAGTGTAGCATGTAGTATAATGATGGTACGTAGTGTATTAAGTAGTGTAATAGTGCTATGTAGTGTAGCATGTAGTATAATGATGGTACGTAGTGTATTAAGTAGTGTAATAGTGCTATGTAGTGTAGTATGTAGTATAATGATGGTACGTAGTGTATTAAGTAGTGTAATAGTGTTATGTAGTGTAGCATGTAGTATAATGATGGTACGTAGTGTATTAAGTAGTGTAATAGTGCTATGTAGTGTAGCATGTAGTATAATGATGGTACGTAGTGTATTAAGTAGTGCAATAGTGTTATGTAGTGTAGTATGTAGTATAATGATGGTACATAGTGTATTAAGTAGTGTAATAGTGCTATGTAGTGTAGTATGTAGTATAATGATGGTACGTAGTGTATTATGTAGTGTAATAGTGCTATGTAGTGTAGTATGTAGTATAATTATGGTAAGTAGTGTATTATGTAGTGTAATAGTGCTATGTAGTGTAGTATGTAGTATAATGATGGTACGTAGTGTATTAAGTAGTGTAATAGTGTTATGTAGTGTAGTATGTAGTATAATGATGGTACGTAGTGTAGTATGTAGTATAATGATGGTACGTAGTGTATTAAGTAGTGTAATAGTGCTATGTAGTGTAGTATGTAGTATAATGATGGTACGTAGTGTATTAAGTAGTGTAATAGTGCTATGTAGTGTAGTATGTAGTATAATGATGGTACGTAGTGTATTAAGTAGTGTAATAGTGCTATGTAGTGTAGCATGTAGTATAATGATGGTACGTAGTGTATTAAGTAGTGTAATAGTGCTATGTAGTGTAGTATGTAGTATAATGATGGTACGTAGTGTATTAAGTAGTGTAATAGTGCTATGTAGTGTAGTATGTAGTATAATGATGGTACGTAGTGTATTATGTAGTGTAATAGTGCTATGTAGTGTAGTATGTAGTATAATGATGGTAAGTAGTGTATTATGTAGTGTAATAGTGCTATGTAGTGTAGTATGTAGTATAATGATGGTATGTAGTGTATTAAGTAGTGTAATAGTCCTATGTAGTGTAGTATGTAGTATAATGATGGTACGTAGTGTATTAAGTAGTGTAATAGTGCTATGTGGTGTAGTATGTAGTATAATGATGGTACGTAGTGTATTAAGTAGTGTAATAGTGCTATGTAGTGTAGTATGTAGTATAATGATGGTACGTAGTGTATTAAGTAGTGCAATAGTGCTATGTAGTGTAGTATGTAGTATAATGATGGTACGTAGTGTATTAAGTAGTGTAATAGTGCTATGTAGTGTAGAATGTAGTATAATGATGGTACGTAGTGTATTAAGTAGTGTAATAGTGCTATGTAGTGTAGTATGTAGTATAATGATGGTACGTAGTGTATTAAGTAGTGTAATAGTGCTATGTAGTGTAGTATGTAGTATAATGATGGTACGTAGTGTATTAAGTAGTGTAATAGTGCTATGTAGTGTAGTATGTAGTATAATGATGGTACGTAGTGTATTAAGTAGTGTAATAGTGCTATGTAGTGTAGAATGTAGTATAATGATGGTACGTAGTGTATTAAGTAGTGTAATAGTGTTATGTAGTGTAGTATGTAGTATAATGATGGTACGTAGTGTATTAAGTAGTGTAATAGTGCTATGTAGTGTAGTATGTAGTATAATGATGGTACGTAGTGTATTAAGTAGTGTAATAGTGCTATGTAGTGTAGCATGTAGTGTAATGAAGGTACGTAGTGTATTAAGTAGTGTAATAGTGTTATGTAGTGTAGCATGTAGTATAATGATGGTACGTAGTGTATTAAGTAGTGTAATAGTGCTATGTAGTGTAGTATGTAGTA
>NW_027620504.1:0-72500 GCF_964198595.1 Lampetra fluviatilis | reverse complement strand
CGAGCCTCCTCCACTGAGGCCGATCTTGACACCGCTGGTACCAGTCATCGGCAAGTCCACTCAGCTCCACGTCCTCCTGTACCACATCACTCCATCTCTTCTCTAGCCCGTGCCGCGCCCGTTTAGCCCCCTCGATCCGGCCGAACAAAAGCTGTTTAGGCATGCGGTGGCTGGGCATGCGGGCTACATGACCCAGCCAACGCAGCCTTGCCTGCCGGAGGAGCTCACTGATGGGACTTTGCCCAGATCTTTCAAGGACTTGTGAGCTCCTCACACAATCCAGCCTGGTTAAACCCAGGATGGATCGTAGGCAGGCCAGCCTAAATGTTTCCAACCGGCGAAGATGCTCCACTAGGGGGGTCCACGTTTCGCAAGCGTAGAGAAGGGAGGGAATGACCGTGGCCGAGAAGACCTGAAGCTTCGTGCGGAGCGACAGACCAGGTAGCTTCCACACAGCGTTACGCAACCGATGAAAAGATATTGCCGCTCGACTGATTCGGAGTGAGACCTCTGCTGATAAACTGGAGCCGGTCATGAGCACACTGCCCAGGTATGGGAAACTCTCTACTCTCTCCACAACTGCCCCATCACCGATTGGGAGTTGTGGGGGCGGAGTGCCCGATGGTACAAAATACCCAGGCAGGTGCTTAGTTTTGGTGGGGCTGATGGTAAGGCCCCACCTCTTAGTGGCACGCTCCAGTCTCAGCAGCAGCGTCTCCAACTCCTCTTCTGAATGAGCAGCTATTACCAAATCATCGGCATACATAACGTGGTTGACCAATAGGGAGCCATCCCTTGATCGCACCCGGGCGTCGATCAGCCTCCCATTGTATCTGTACCAAATGGTAATTCCCCCGGTACAGCTATTGAAGGCTTCACGAACTACGCAGTCGAAATAGATGTTAAATAATGTGGGAGCCAGAGGACATCCCTGTCGCACCCCAAGGTGTACAGGGAAAGGCTCCGACTCCCGGCCACGTAGTTTTACCCGGGCCCGCTCACCATCATGAAGGTCCTTAATGATCGTGAGCAGAGGGTCAGGGACTCCGAAAGCACGAAGAACAACCCAGAGCCCAGTCCTACTGATGGTATCATAGGCCTTGACCAGGTCAATAAAGCAGAGATGTAGGTCTTTTTGGAATTCCCTACACCTCTGCTGTAGCAGACGGACAGAAAATATGGCATCTGTGCAGGACCGCCCTTTCCTGAAACCACATTGGGGCTCCGCAAGCCTCTCCTCAGCATGCCTAGCAAGGCGATGTTGAATAATCCTTGCCAGGACCTTACCCGGCACACTGAGGAGTGAGATGCCCCTGTAGTTGTTACAGTCGGTACGGTCCCCCTTCTTAAAGAGGGGGACCACCAGGGCATCCTTCCAGTCCTGCGGAACCCGTCCAGTGGTCCAGACTGTTGTTATGATGTCATATAGGGCAGTCTGTGCACAAACGCCACCCTCCCTCAGCATTTCGCCTGGGAGATCATCTCTGCCCGGTGCCTTCCCTGGTCTCAGACTCCGGATCGCCCTCAGTACTTCCTCAACAGCCGGTACCTCAGCCAGCCACTCACAGGGGGTGACCTCTTCCAATATTTGAGGCACCGCAGCCTCAGCAGGGTTATCCCCACTTTGTGCCATGATGTTTTCCTGGCTGAGAGATTTTCCCTCCCCTAGGACCTCACAGAAATGCTCAGCAAATCTGCAAACCTGTTCCTGGGGGTCGGAGATTGGATCACCGTTTTTTCCTCTAATGATGGTAATAGGTGTGGCGCTGCAGGTTACTTTTTTGATGGAGTTAAATAGTGATTTGTGATCGCGGGCCACTGAGGCAGACTCCATCTCCTCAGCAACCCGCGACCACCACCCATCCTTACAGCGCCTCACGGCTCTCCGAACCTCCGAGCGAAGACTGCGGTAAACCTCCTCATTCTCTGACGTGGGATGCTGTAGGCGATGAGAGTGGGCCTGTCGCTTTTTCTCAATTAACCTGAACACCTCCTCCGTCAGCCAGGGTTCCCGGGGAGGTCTGGACCGCGTACCCAAAGCAGCCATTGCAGCTGCATGAGTCACAGTCTTAAACCTCGCCCATTTACCCTCGACATCAGGTGGAGTGGGGGACGATGCCAACCCCAGCTGCAAGCGATGATGAAATTCTCGCTTGCAACTTTCATCAGCTAACTTAGACCAGGCCACTTTTGGTTGGAATGGGATCCTGGGTGTACACCCACCACCGGAGTGGAAGAATGGCAGGCGCATCTTACAGATGACTAGTCGATGGTCAGAGGGCAGATCAGCTCCACGGTAGGTCCTGGTGTCAAGGACATGGGCTCGCATCCGCTGGTCCGTCACTACGTAGTCCAGCAGATGTTCTTGCTTGGACCCGGCATGCATCCATGATGTTGTGTGGATGCGCCGATGCCGGAAGAGCGTGTTGGTAATTACAAGCCCATGGGCTGCACAGAAATCTAGCAGCCTCCTACCGTTATTATTGAGCTGATCTGGCCCATGCCTTCCAATCACTCCAGACCAGGTGCCAGTATCATGACCAACTCGGGCATTGAAGTCACCCAACAAGATGACTCTGTCCCGAGTGGCCACTTTAGCCAGCACCTGTGACAGGAGGTCATAGAAAGCGTCTGACTCATCGGCTTTGCCTGCATCCCTCCACAGATGTTCGTCTTCGGTGGGGGCATAAGTAACCACGACCACCACTCCTCGCCTCTGGTTGATGGGAAGGCGAGCCCAAAGTATCCTGGGGCTTACAGCTTCCCACACCTCACCGCCACGCTCCCACGCCCCCTTCATTCTTTTGTTCAGAAGAAGAGCCACACCCTGTTGTTTGGCAGTCTCCTGCCCCGAGTAGAGGACTGTCCACCCCTCATGGTGGCAGGAGCCAGAACCGGTCCACCGGACCTCCTGAATGCCACAGAGATCCAGGCGGTACCGGTCCAGCTCCCGACAGAGGAGTGGCAACCTCTCCTCCGCAGTGAGCGTTCGAACATTCCACGTGGCCATCCGCAATGGTTTTTCGTTGTTTCTGGAGGAGCCCCGAGGGTTAAAATTCAATCTCCTGGCTCCGCCAAATGGGGTTTGGCCAGGAGACGTCATAAAAGCCTGACCCCCCGGGGCCTCCGGCACAAGCTTATTAATTACAGGTTTATGTTTACTTCGTAGTTTAGTGGTGGTTAATTGAAGGTGGAGGGGTTACCAGCCCCTCGCACCCGTCCAGAGCCCCCGTTTAGCCACTGTGGTGGTCACAGACGCCATGAGGGGAGAGGCCAATGGGCATTGGCCCTCCCCCCACAGCACTGCCCACGACAATGTTGCCCGTCCGGCACCGCGAGGAGGTAGGAGGTTGTTTTGCCGGACATAAACACACACACCTACACACACACACACCAACACACACATAAACACACACACCTACACACACACTCACACCAACACACACATAAACACACACACCTACACACACACTCACACTAACACACACATAAACACACGCACCTACACACACACTCACACCAACACACACATAAACACACACACCTACACACACACTCACACCAACACACACACCTACACACACACTCACACCAACACACACACCTACACACACACTCACACCAACACACACAAAACACACAACTACACACACATAAACACACACACCTACACACACACTCACACCAACACACACATAAACACACACACCTACACACACACTCACACCAACACACACACCTACACACACACCTACACACACACTCACACCAACACACACATAAACACACACACCTACACACACACTCACACCAACACACACATAAACACACACACCTACACACACACTCACACCAACACACACATAAACACACACACCTACACACACACTCACACCAACACACACATAAACACACACACCTACACGCACACTCACACCAACACACACATAAACACACGCACCTACACACACACTCACACCAACACACACATAAACACACACACCTACACACACACTCACACCAACACACACACCTACACACACACCTACACACACACTCACACCAACACACATAAAAACACACACACCTACACACACACTCACACCAACACACACATAAACACACACACCTACACACACACACACACCAACACACACACCTACACACACACTCACACCTACACACACATAAACACACACACCTACACACACACTCACACCTACACACACATAAACACACACACCTACACACACACTCACACCAACACACACATAAACACACACACCTACACACACACTCACACCTACACACACATAAACACACGCACCTACACACACACTCACACCAACACACACATAAACACACGCACCTACACACACACTCACACCAACACACATACACACACACACCTACACACACACTCACACCAACACACACATAAACACACACACCTACACACACACTCACACCAACACACACATAAACACACGCACCTACACACACACTCACACCAACACACACATAAACACACACACCTACACACACACTCACACCAACACACACATAAACACACACACCTACACACACACTCACACCAACACACACATAAGCACACGCACCTACACACACACTCACACCAACACACACATAAACACACACACCTACACACACACTCACACCAACACACACATAAACACACACACCTACACACACACACACACACCAACACACACATAAACACACACACCTACACACACACTCACACCAACACACACATAAACACACACACCTACACACACACTCACACCAACACACACATAACACACACACCTACACACACACTCACACCAACACACACCTACACACACACACCTACACACACACTCACACCAACACACACATAAACACACACACCTACACACACACTCACACCAACACACACATAAAACACACACCTACACACACACTCACACCAACACACACATAAAACACACCTACACACACACACCAACACGCACATAAACACACACACCTACACACACACACACCAACACACACATAAACACACACACCTACACACACACTCACACCAACACACACATAAACACACGCACCTACACACACACTCACACCAACACACACATAAACACACACACCTACACACACACTCACACCAACACACACACCTACACACACACTCACACCAACACACACACCTACACACACACTCACACCTACACACACATAAACACACACACCTACACACACACTCACACCTACACACACATAAACACACACACCTACACACACACTCACACCAACACATACATAAACACACACACCTACACACACACTCACACCTACACACACATAAACACACGCACCTACACACACACTCACACCAACACACACATAAACACACGCACCTACACACACACTCACACCAACACACATACACACACACACCTACACACACACTCACACCAACACACACATAAACACACACACCTACACACACACTCACACCAACACACACATAAACACACGCACCTACACACACACTCACACCAACACACACATAAACACACACACCTACACACACACTCACACCAACACACACATAAACACACACACCTACACACACACTCACACCAACACACACATAAGCACACGCACCTACACACACACTCACACCAACACACACATAAACACACACACCTACACACACACTCACACCAACACACACATAAACACACACACCTACACACACACACACACACCAACACACACATAAACACACACACCTACACACACACTCACACCAACACACACATAAACACACACACCTACACACACACTCACACCAACACACACATAACACACACACCTACACACACACTCACACCAACACACACCTACACACACACACCTACACACACACTCACACCAACACACACATAAACACACACACCTACACACACACTCACACCAACACACACATAAAACACACACCTACACACACACTCACACCAACACACACATAAAACACACCTACACACACACACCAACACGCACATAAACACACACACCTACACACACACACACCAACACACACATAAACACACACACCTACACACACACTCACACCAACACACACATAAACACACGCACCTACACACACACTCACACCAACACACACATAAACACACACACCTACACACACACTCACACCAACACACACACCTACACACACACTCACACCAACACACACACCTACACACACACTCACACCAACACACACAAAACACACACCTACACACACATAAACACACACACCTACACACACACTCACACCAACACACACATAAACACACACACCTACACACACACTCACACCAACACACACACCTACACACACACCTACACACACACTCACACCAACACACACATAAACACACACACCTACACACACACTCACACCAACACACACATAAACACACACACCTACACACACACTCACACCAACACACACATAAACACACACACCTACACACACACTCACACCAACACACACATAAACACACACACCTACACGCACACTCACACCAACACACACATAAACACACGCACCTACACACACACTCACACCAACACACACATAAACACACACACCTACACACACACTCACACCAACACACACACCTACACACACACACCTACACACACACTCACACCAACACACATAAAAACACACACACCTACACACACACTCACACCAACACACACATAAACACACACACCTACACACACACACACACCAACACACACACCTACACACACACTCACACCTACACACACATAAACACACACACCTACACACACACTCACACCTACACACACATAAACACACACACCTACACACACACTCACACCAACACACACATAAACACACACACCTACACACACACTCACACCTACACACACATAAACACACACACCTACACACACACTCACACCAACACGCACATAAACACACACACCTACACACACTCACACCAACACACACATAAACACACACGCCTACACACACACTCACACCAACACACACATAAACACACACACCTACACACACACTCACACCAACACACACATACACACACACACCTACACACACACTCACACCAACACACACATAAACACACACACCTACACACACACTCACACCAACACACACACACACACACACACACCTACACACACACTCACACCAACACACACATAAACACACACATCTACACACACACTCACACCAACACACACATAAACACACACACCTACACACACACACACACCAACACACACAAAAACACACACACCTACACACACACTCACACCAACACACACATAAACACACACACCTACACACACACACACCAACACACACAAAAACACACACACCTACACACACACTCACACCAACACACACATAAACACACACACCTACACACACACTCACACCAACACACACATAAACACACACACCTACACACACACTCACACCAACACACACATAAACACACACACCTACACACACACTCACACCAACACACACATAAACACACACACCTACACACACACTCACACCAACACGCACACAAACACACACACCTACACACACACTCACACCAACACACACATAAACACACACACCTACACACACACTCACACCAACACACACATAAACACACACACCTACACACACACACACACCTACACGTACCAACACACACATAAACACACACACCTACACACACACACACACCTACACGCACCTACACACACACCTACACACGCACCTACACACACACACCTACACACACGCACCTAATAACCACAAGTCAATTTAGCATGGCTAAATCTTGAACATGGCTAAACCAAAACCTTTTAAAAATCACCAAAATCAAGCTATGAAAACCAACGTCACAGTGAGCTTAGGAACTGTGATTGAAATTGAACAATATTCGATCTACACAGGACATGCACAAGCAAACTTTGCAACCATAGCTGACTACCCAACTCCACTGCCGATGAACCATCGTTAGAATCATCTTCTCGGTTCTTTCGGTAAAGTCACGTAGAAGGGAAGTAATAAAATAATAAAAATAAAACATAATAAAATGAAACAATTCTCACGACGTTTCGGCCACAACGCAAGCAGCCTTCTTCACCTGAGGACGGCTGCTTGCGTTGTGGCCGAAACGTCGTGAGAATTGTTTCATTTTTATTATGTTTTATTTGTATTATTTTATTACTTCCCTTCTACGTGACTTTACCGAAAAAACCAAGAAGATGAATCCCTGCAGTCACGAAAGCTTTAAATCGAAATCTTTCGGTAAAGTCACGTAGAAGGGAAATAAGATCTGCATTTCCCATAAATATGCTAAATTCCTCTTGATAAGCAAATTATTTAGTCAAGGCGCTCTTCCCCCTCCAACCCAGCTTAAATAAATGCTCCAAGCCTGGTGGTGTTTCATTCAGACTCTGCCTTCTCGACAGACCTGTTCTTCTGAACACCATTTATTAAAGCAGGTGGGTGAGCGGGTGAGCGTTTGGGTGGGTGGGTGAATGAGTGGGTGGGTGGGTGAGTGTGTGGGTGGGTGAGTGGGTGGGTGAATGGGTGGGTGGGTGGGTGGGTGAGTGGGTGGGTGGGCGAGCGAGCGTTTGGGTGAGTGGGTGAATGAGTGGGTGGGTGGGTGAGTGGGTGGGTGGGTGAGTGGGTGGGTGGGTGGGCGAGCGAGTGGGTGGGTGGGTGGGTGAATGGGTGAGTGGGTGGGCGGGTGAGTGTGTGGGTGGGCGAGCGAGCGAGTGGGTGGGTGGGCGAGCGAGTGGGTGGGTGGGTGAGTGGGTGGGTGGGTGGGTGAGTGGGTGGGTGAGTGAGTGGGTGGGTGAGTTAGTTGCACGGGCTAGAGAAGAGATGGAGTGATGTGGTACAGGAGGACGTGGAGCTGAGTGGACTTGCTGATGACCGGTACGCTGGGTAGTGCCAGGCTAGGTGCACGGTGAGGCTACTGGGCAGTATGGGGGCAGTCGCCCTCCAGCAACAGCGGAGGGCAGAGGAGTGACGCTCACAACAACGAGCGGAGTGCCGGGCGGATTAAAACGCAGCGAGTTGGCACAGTATAGGGGGTACTGCTGTTGGCGCATTTGCCAGCATTCTCAGCTTATCAATAACAAACACAAAGTGGTACACGACTCACAGGGGCTAGGGGTCCTACTATGAGCTCCGGTCTCTCTCTCTCTCTCGTGTCGGATCGTGGAACTCTGCCGAAGCTGTTGGGGCCGCTGATCCCCGAAGTCCCTCCCTGCTCTGCACCTATCGCAGGGGCTCCTCCGTTCGCCGACCCCCCCCCCCGCTACTCTGCGAGCAGCTGCTGCCGTCGCTGGGCTCATCGCCCGACGGCTCCTCTCCCTGGTCCGTCCCTCCGCGAGCTCGTGTGAGCGGCGTAGCTCGCCGCGCGCCCTCGTTCACCTGCAGACGCTGCGTTGCCTCTCCACGGATCGCGCGCTATTAAACGGGGGTCAGGGGTCGGAGGGCGAACGACGCCGCCCTCACGCCGCGCGAGTTCCCGCGGCGATAGACGGAGCGGGGACCTGCGGACGCACCGATCCCTTCCCCCCGCGAGCGCACGCACCTGCACACACGCGACACCCGCTCGCGCGCCGCTCTACGCAACGCTCCCACCTTCGCGGCGAGATCACACGGAGACCCGGTCAGCTAACAAGTATTTATTGATCGCCCCCTGGGACTGGTTGTGGAGTTCAGTGTGGGATCGACGAGGCTGGCCTATTACACCAGCCCTGTACCCTTTCCCTATTCATCGGCTATGATCCTACTTCCCCTCCTTACTCACTGTTAGGTGCCCAGGGCGGTCCGCTCGGACGTCCGGGTCGGCTGGCGCTGGAGTAAGAGAGCGATTTCCCCTTTGCGCCCCCTTTTTATTCTCCCTACATCAAAGGGATGCGGCTCGCGCCCCCCTAGCACGCGCACAGCGGTTCCGGGCGCCTTTGATATGCTAATCAATGTGCGGCGTGCGCGGCGTAAATTCTAATCAATCCCTTTCTCACGCAGGCCCTTATTATTGCAGTTCATGCGGCGGCGTCCATCACAAAGGCTCGCCGCCGTGGGAATCTGTCTACGGGCTCCCCGCGTGCCTCCCCTCTCCTGATCTATTCATACTTTCCCGCTTAGTGCTTTACCTTCCCTAACAATGGTGCCTGCGCGCTCAAGCGTAATTATCCCAACCTTCCGTGACTATGCGCAAGAGCCCCTGCGGTCCCGTTACTCTTGCTGTCCCGTCCCTCCCCTGCTTGCCCCGTCGACACGTGGGGGGGGGGGGGGGGGTGTGTGTGGGGGATGCGTTTCAACCGCGGTGGCCGAATGCCCTTCTTAAGGCCGGTCGCAGCGCCACGGTGCAAAGTAGCGTCGGGGGAGGTCGTCCAATTCCCTGGTCACCGGAAACCGTGAGAGTTAATCCCGATAAGGGTTTCTCGGATAAAAACCGGTCGATCAGGTGACCTTCCCTTCCAGCTCTATGGGAGGGGGGGGGGGGAATGCGTGCGGGTGTGTTCATGTGAGGTGAGGTGAGGGGGACGAGGGGTTGGCTCCGTCGCTTGGTGGTGGCGAGGTCGGGGATGGGGCGCCTGCCGAACGCGGCTTCGTAGCGGCGGCATCACAAAGCACCTCTATGGCTACCACCGGCTTCTCCCACAGGCTCACCACTCGAATCCCCTCTCTCTCTACCCACTGGTTCCCTCTTCACCAGAGGTCGCAAACGGGTTTTGATTCATCTTCTTGGCTCTTTCGGTAAAGTCATCACATAGAAGGGAAATAATGAAATAGTAAAAATCAAACGTAACATAATAAAATAATATAATAACATATTATTATTTTAATATTGTAATTGTAAAATAATAACAATGAAGCATAATAAAATACAATTCTCACGACGTTTCGGCCACCACGCAAGCAGCCGTCCTCAGGTGAAGAACAGGTCTGTCGGAAAGACAGCGTCATTCAGACGTCATTCAGACGTCATTCAGACGCTGTCTTTCCGACAGCCCTGTTTTTCTGAACACCACCAAGCTTGGCAGCGTATATTTAAGTATATATTTAAGTTTATACGCTGCCAAGCTTGGTGGTGTTCATTCAGACGCTGTCTTTCCGACAGACCTGTTCCTCTGAACACCACCAAGCTTGGCAGCGTATATTTAAGTATATATTTAAGTTTATACGCTGCCAAGCTTGGTGGTGTTCATTCAGACGCTGTCTTTCCGACAGACCTGTTTTTCTGAACACCACCAAGCTTGGCAGCGTATATTTAAGTATATATTTAAGTTTATACGCTGCCAAGCTTGGTGGTGTTCATTCAGACGCTGTCTTTCCGACAGACCTGTTCTTCTGAACACCACCAAGCTTGGCAGCGTGTATTTAAGTATATATTTAAGTATATACGCTGCCAAGCTTGGTGGTGTTCATTCAGACGCTGTCTTTCCGACAGACCTGTTCTTCTGAACACCACCAAGCTTGGCAGCGTATATTTAAGTATATATTTAAGTTTATACGCTGCCAAGCTTGGTGGTGTTCATTCAGACGCTGTCTTTCCGACAGACCTGTTCTTCTGAAAGACAGCTTCTGAATGAAACACCACCAGGCTTGGCAGCGTATGTTTAAGCTGCTGGGTTGGAGGGGGAAGAGCGCCTTGACAAAGAAATTTGCATATCAAGATGAATTTAGCATATTTATGGGAAATGCAGATATGCGATTAGTACTACTTGTGAAATGCGTAGGAGGTGGGCGGAGGGTTTCAAAGTCATATGATGCCCGTGCATTATGCAGGATTAGCAGCATCAAAGGGAGGGATAGGGGTAGCATTCATTTGATTCCTTACCTGTACCCGTACCCGGCCGCACCAGGGTCGCAAACGGCTACCCGTACCCGGCCATACCCGTACCCTACCTGTACCCGGCCGTACCCGTACCCGACCGGGTACGGGTAGTGTACGGGTATCGGGTACCCGATTGCGACCTCTGGGATGAAGCCACGTTGCAGGCGCGGGTGGGTTGATTCTAGGAACTTGAATTGTGAGATGAGACAAGACGTTGGGAAATGAGTGACAATCACGGTGACTCACCAGTGACTCACGGCCTACCCGTACCCGTACCCGGCCGCACCAGGGTCGCAAACGGGTATCCGTACCTAGAGAACTTCTTTGAAAGACCCAATGGTGAACCCCCCCGGTCTGTGAAAGAATTGAATATTGTCTTCCACGAAATCGGTCCCTGGTGACAACAAGTATAACCCATAAAAACACAAGTTTTTCACTATAAATCCTTTATATGCGTGGCGGCTAGAGTCCTCTCGTCCTCTGGCTTGAGATGGCTGCCACCTATGGGTCAGATGATTGCATTGCACCATTAAGTAATTGGTAATTAAATATAATATTTTTTGTCCTAACAAGTGTAACATTTTTTGAAAACATTTCACGAAAATAAATTGTCTCGCACAACGAGTCTGTGTCGAAAATGTCAGCTCGATTGGATCACGGGAAGTGGGTTCAAAAACGACGGAAAGATTTGCACGGTCCTAAGCGCGCAAGCAAGCAAGCGAACTTAATATAAAGGGAAGTAATAAAATAATAAAAATAAAACATAATAAAACAATTCTCTTGTGAGAATTGTTTTATTATGTTTTATTTTTATTATTCTATTACTTCCCTTCTACGTGACGACTTTACCGAAAGAACCAAGAAGATGAATCCCTGCAGTCACGAAAGAAGCTTTAAATCGAAATTTAATATAAAGGATTTAAAAATGGCATTGAACGCTGCTGGAACAATCCGGCTCAGCATCTCTTCTGCCGCCTATTGACGAGTGGCCGGTACTGCAGGCTAATAGTGATGGTGGTGGCGCATTACGGCCAGAAATGGTACTACACACGCACCTACACACACGCCGACACACACATTAACACACATACCTACACACACACACACAAACACACGCGCCTACACACACACCTATACTCACAACAACACACACACCTACACTCACACCTACACACACATAAACACACACACATACACACACACACCTACACACACCTACACATAAACACACACACTCCTACACACACCTACACATAAACACACATACCTACACACACACACACAAACACACGCGCCTACACACACACCTATACTCACAACAACACACACACCTACACTCACACCTACACACACAAAAACACACACACATACACACACACACACCTACACACACCTACACATAAACACACACACTCCTACACACACCTACACATAAACACACACACTCCTACACACACGCCGACACACACATAAACACACACACATACACACACACACCTACACACACCTACACATAAACACACACACTCCTACACACACGCCTACACACACATAAACACACACACATACACACACACACCTACACACACGCCGACACACACATTAACACACATACCTACACACACACACACACAAACACACGCGCCTACACACACACCTATACTCACAACAACACACACACATACACACACACACACCTACACACACCTACACATAAACACACACACTCCTACACACACGCCTACACACACATAAACACACACACATACACACACACACCTACACACACGCCGACACACACATTAACACACATACCTACACACACACACACACAAACACACGCGCCTACACACACACCTATACTCACAACAACACACACACCTACACTCACACCTACACACACAAAAACACACACACATACACACACACACACCTACACACACCTACACATAAACACACACACTCCTACACACACGCCGACACAACCATAAACACACATACCTACACACACACACACAAACACACGCGCCTACACACACACCTATACTCACAACAACACACACACCTACACTCACACCTACACACACAAAAACACACACACATACACACACACACACCTACACACACCTACACATAAACACACACACTCCTACACACACCTACACATAAACACACATACCTACACACACACACACAAACACACGCGCCTACACACACACCTATACTCACAACAACACACACACCTACACTCACACCTACACACACAAAAACACACACACATACACACACACACCTACACACACCTACACATAAACACACACACTCCTACACACACGCCGACACACACATAAACACACATACCTACACACACACCTACACGTACATACACACACGCACCTACACACACGCGCACCTACACACACGCGCGCACCCACACACACCTACACGTACCTACACACATAAACACACACACACACCTGCACACACACACACCTACACACACATAAACACACACACGTGCACCTACACACACAACTACACGTACCTACACACACGCACCTACACACACACACACACCTACACACACGCACCTACACACACGCACCTACACACACACACACATCTACACACACCTACACACACACACTTACACACCTACACGTACCTACACACACACACCTACACACACACACACATCTACACACACCTACACACACACACCTACACACACGCACCTACACACACACACACATCTACCCACACCTACACACACACACACACATCTACACGTACCTACACACACACACCTACACACACACACACATCTACACACACCTACACACACACACCTACACACACGCACCTACACACACACACACATCTACACACACCTACACACACACACACACCTACACGTACCTACACACACACACCTACACACACACACACATCTACACACACCTACACACACACACCTACACACACACACACATCTACACACACCTACACACACACACCTACACACACGCACCTACACACACACACATCTACACACACCTACACACACACACACACCTACACACACGCACCTACACACACACACATCTACACACACCTACACACACACACCTACACACACGCACCTACACACACCTACACACACACACACACCTACACACACGCACCTACACACACCTACACACACACACACACCTACACACACACACCTACACACACACACACATCTACACACACCTACACACACACACCTACACACACGCACCTACACACACACACACACATCTACACACACCTACACACACACTTACACACCTACACGTACCTACACACACACACCTACACACACACACACATCTACACACACCTACACACACACACCTACACACACGCACCTACACACACACACACATCTACACACACCTACACACACGCACCTACACACACACACCTACACACACACACACATCTACACACACCTACACACACACATCTACACACACCTACACACACACACCTACACACACGTACCTACACACACACACACATCTACACACACCTACACACACACACCTACACACACGCACCTACACACACACATCTACACACACCTACACACACACACACACACCTACACGTACCTACACACACACACCTACACACACACACATCTACACACACCTACACACACACACACCTACACACACGCACCTACACCCATGGAGTGATCAGGGGGAGATCACACAAACTCCACTCACTCACTTTGTAGAACAGGGGGAGATCACACAACCTCCACTCACTCACTCTGCAGAACAGGGGGAGATCACACAAACTCCACTCACTCACTCTGTAGAACAGGGGGAGATCACACAACCTCCACTCACTCACTCTGTAGAACAGGGGGAGATCACACAACCTCCACTCACTCACTCTGCAGAACAGGGGGAGATCACACAAACTCCACTCACTCACTCTGTAGAACAGGGGGAGATCACACAAACTCCACTCACTCACTCTGCAGAACAGGGGGAGATCACACAAACTACACTCACTCACTCTGTAGAACAGGGGGAGATCACACAACCTCCACTCACTCACTCTGTAGAACAGGGGGAGATCACACAACCTCCACTCACTCACTCTGCAGAACAGGGGGAGATCACACAAACTCCACTCACTCACTCTGTAGAACAGGGGGAGATCACACAAACTCCACTCACTCACTCTGTAGGACAGGGGGAGATCACACAAACTCCACTCACTCACTCTGTAGAACAGGGGGAGATCACACAAACTCCACTCGCTCACTTTGTAGAACAGGGGGAGATCACACAAACTCCACTCACTCACTCTGCAGAACAGTGGGAGATCACACAAACTCCACTCACTCACTTTGTAGAACAGGGGGAGATCACACAAACTCCACTCACTCACTCTGTAGGACAGGGGGAGATCATACAAACTCCACTCACTCACTCTGTAGAACAGGGGGAGATCACACAAACTCCACTCACTCACTCTGTAGAACAGGGGGAGATCACACAAACTCCACTCGCTCACTCTGTAGAACAGGGGGAGATCACACAAACTCCACTCACTCGCGCTGTAGAACAGGGGGAGATCACACAAACTCCACTCACTCACTCTGTAGAACAGGGGGAGATCACACAAACTCCACTCACTCACTCTGTAGAACAGGGGGAGATCACTCAAACTCCACTCGCTCACTCTGTAGAACAGGGGGAGATCACTCAAACTCCACTCGCTCACTCTGTAGAACAGGGGGAGATCACACAAACTCCACTCACTCACTCTGTAGAACAGGGGGAGATCACACAAACTCCACTCACTCACTCTGTAGAACAGGGGGAGATCATTCAAACTCCACTCGCTCACTCTGTAGAACAGGGGGAGATCACACAAACTCCACTCACTCACTCTGTAGAACAGGGGGAGATCACACAAACTCCACTCACTCACTCTGTAGAACAGGGGGAGATCACACAAACTCCACTCACTCACTCTGTAGAACAGGGGGAGATCATTCAAACTCCACTCACTCACTCTGTAGAACAGGGGGAGATCATTCAAACTCCACTCACTCACTCTGTAGAACAGGGGGAGATCACACAAACTCCACTCACTCACTTTGTAGAACAGGGGGAGATCACACAAACTCCACTCACTCACTTTGTAGAACAGGGGGAGATCATTCAAACTCCACTCACTCACTCTGTAGAACAGGGGGAGATCACACAAACTCCACTCACTCACTCTGCAGAACAGGGGGAGATCATTCAAACTCCACTCGCTCACTCTGCAGAACAGGGGGAGATCACACAAACTCCACTCACTCACTCTGTAGAACAGGGGGAGATCACACAAACTCCACTCACTCACTCTGTAGAACAGGGGGAGATCATTCAAACTCCACTCACTCACTCTGCAGAACAGGGGGAGATCACACAAACTCCACTCACTCACTCTGCAGAACAGGGGGAGATCATTCAAACTCCACTCACTCACTTTGTAGAACAGGGGGAGATCATTCAAACTCCACTCACTCACTCTGTAGAACAGGGGGAGATCACACAAACTCCACTCGCTCACTCTGTAGAACAGGGGGAGATCACACAAACTCCACTCACTCACTCTGTAGAACAGGGGGAGATCACTCAAACTCCACTCACTCACTCTGTAGAACAGGGGGAGATCACACAAACTCCACTCGCTCACTCTGTAGAACAGGGGGAGATCACACAAACTCCACTCACTCTCTCTGTAGAACACGGGGAGATCATACAAACTCCACTCACTCACTCTGTAGAACAGGGGGAGATCATACAAACTACACTCACTCACTCTGTAGAACAGGGGGAGATCACACAAACTCCACTCACTCGCTCTGTAGAACAGGGGGAGATCATTCAAACTCCACTCACTCACTCTGTAGAACAGGGGGAGATCACACAAACTCCACTCACTCACTCACTCTGTAGGACAGGGGGAGATCACACAAACTCCACTCACTCACTCTGTAGAACAGGGGGAGATCACACAAACTCCACTCACTCACTTTGTAGAACAGGGGGAGATCACACAAACTCCACTCACTCACTCGGTAGAACAGGGGGAGATCACACAAACTCCACTCACTCACTTTGTAGAACAGGGGGAGATCACACAAACTCCACTCACTCACTCTGTAGAACAGGGGGAGATCACACAAACTCCACTCACTCACTCTGTAGAACAGGGGGAGATCACACAAACTCCACTCACTCACTCTGTAGAACAGGGGGAGATCACACAAACTCCACTCACTCACTTTGTAGAACAGGGGGAGATCACACAAACTCCACTCACTCACTTTGTAGAACAGGGGGAGATCACACAAACTCCACCCACTCACTTTGTAGAACAGGGGGAGATCACACAAACTCCACTCACTCGCTCTGTAGAACAGGGGGAGATCATACAAACTCCACTCACTCTGTAGAACAGGTGGAGATCACACAAACTCCACTCACTCACTCTGTAGGACAGGGGGAGATCACACAAACTCCACTCACTCACTTTGTAGAACAGGGGGAGATCACACAAACTCCACCCACTCACTTTGTAGAACAGGGGGAGATCACACAAACTCCACCCACTCACTTTGTAGAACAGGGGGAGATCACACAAACTCAACTCACTCACTCTGTAGATCGACACGAGACACAATGTAACATTTTAATAACTTTTATCAATTAACATCGCACTTACAGTGAGCGCGTCTGTGCGTCATTCTGTGTGTCTCTGTGAGTCTGTGTGTCTCTGTGTGTCTCTGTATGAATCTCTGTGTGAGTCTTTGTGTGTCTGTGTGTGTGTGTGTGTCTGTGTGAGTCTGTCTGTCTCTGTGTCTCTGTGTGTCTCTGTGTGAGTCTGTGTGTGTCTGTGTGTGTCTGTGTGTCTGTGTCATTCTCTGTGTCTCTGTGAGTCTCTGTATCTCTGTGTATCTCTGTGTGAGTCTCTGTGTGTCTCTCTGTGAGTCTGTGCCTCTCGGTGAGTCTGTGTGTCTCTGTATGACTCTGTGTCTCTCTGTGTGACTCTGTGTGTCTCTTTGTGTCTCTGTGTGAGTCTCTGTGAGTCTGTGTGTCACTCTGTGAGTCTCTGTCTCTGTGTGTCTCTGTGTGTCTCTGTGGGTCTCTGTGTGTCTCTGTGTTTCTCTGTGTGTCTCTGTGAGTGTCTGTGAGTCTCTGTGTGTATCTGTGTCTCTGTGTGCCTCTGTGGGTCTCTGTGTGTCTCTGTGTGTCTCTGTGTGTCTTTCTGTGACTCTGTGTGTATCTGTGAGTCTCTGTGTCTCTCTGTGTGTATCTGTGTGTCTCTCTGTGTGAGTCTGTTTGTCTCTGTGTGTCTATCTGTGTGTCTCTGTGTGACTCTGTGTGTCTCTGTGTGAATCTCTGTGAGTCTGTGTGTCACTCTGTGAGTCTGTGTCTCTGTGTGTCTCTGTGTGTCTCTGTGGGTCTCTGTGTGTCTATCTGTGTGTCTCTGTGTGTCTCTGTGGGTCTCTGTGTGTCTCTGTGAGTCTCTGTGAGTCTCTGTGTCTCTGTGGGTCTCTGTGTGTCTCTGTGGGTCTCTGTGTGTCTTTCTGTGACTCTGTGTGTCTCTGTGAGTCTCTGTGTCTCTGTGTGTCTCTCTGTGTGTGTGTCTGTGTGTCTCTGTGTGTCTCTGTGTGACTCTGTGTTTCTGTGTGTCTATGTGTGAATCTCTGTGAGTCTGTGTGTCACTCTGTGAGTCTGTGTCTCTGTGTGTTTCTGTGTGTCTCTGTGTGTCTCTGTGTGTCTCTGTCTGTCTCTGTGTGAGTCTGTGTGTCTCTGTGTGTGTCTCTGTGTCTCTGTGTGTCTCTCTGTGTGTGTCTGTGTGAGTCTGTGTGTCTCTGTGTGTGTCTCTGTGTCTCTGTGTGTCTCTCTGTGTGAGTCTGTATCTCTCTCTGTGTCACTCTGTGTCTCTGTGTCTCTCTGTGTCTCTGTGTCTCTCTATGTGTCTCTGTGTGTGTCTCTCTGTGAGTCTCTGTGTGAGTCTCTCTGTGAGTCTCTGTGTGTCTCTCTGTGTGTCTCTGTGTCTCTGTGTGTCTCTGTCTCTCTGTGTCTCTGTGTGTGTCTCCCTGTGAGTCTATGTGTGAGTCTCTCTGTGAGTCTCTGAGTGTCTATGTGTCTCTGTGTGTGTCTCTGTGAGTCTCTGTGTGTCTCTGCGTGTTTCTCTCTGTGTCTCTGTGTCTGTGCGTGTCTCTCTGTGTGTCTATGTGTCTCTGTGTCTCTGTCTCTCTGTGTCTCTGTGTGTCTCTGCGTGTCTCTCTCTGTGTCTCTGTGTCTGTGCGTGTCTCTCTGTGTGTCTATGTGTCTCTGTGTGTCTCTGTCTCTCTGTGTCTCTGTGTGTCTCTGCGTGTCTCTCTCTGTGTCTCTGTGTCTGTGCGTGTCTCTCTGTGTGTCTATGTGTCTCTGTGTGTCTCTGTCTTTCTGTGTCTCTGTGTGAGTCTGCGTGTCTCTCTGTGTGTCTCTCTGCGTGTCCATGCACTGTCTTGTCCACGTCACGACACTCCCAGTGTCTGCTCACAACACGACATCTCAATCGTCATCGTCATCATCGTCATCATCGTCATCATCATCGTCATCATCATCGTCATCATCATCGTCGTCATCGTCGTCATCATCATCGTCATCATCATCATCATCATCGTCATCATCATCATCATCGTCATCATCATCGTCATCGTCATCATCGTCATCATCATCGTCATCATCATCATCATCTTCCGTGTTGACCTCTCCCGACAAGACGTCCTCCACCCAGTCCTGCAGCTCCTGGGCGCTGGGGAGGTCCTCTTCATCCTCCATCTTCATCCAGATGCTGTCCGCCTACGGCCGACGCATGAGTCACGACATCGTCGTCATCGATTATTGGTTTTTTACCCTTCTATCTGGCAACAAAACTGACACCTTTTTGACAAGGAGTCATGTTTGCATAGACCGCAATACCTGCAGTCGTAATGCAAACAACAAAAAACACACCTCTGATAATGTATGTGCACTGTCCTTGAAGTTGATTGGTCCACACCCGAGACAGCTTTCCTTAGAGCCTAGTCTCACATGGTCCTTGAAGTTGATTGGTCCACACCCGAGACAGCTTTCCTTAGAGCCTAGTCTCACATGGTCCTTGAAGTTGATTGGTCCACACCCGAGACAGCTTTCCTTAGAGCCTAGTCTCACATGGTCCTTGAAGTTGATTGGTCCACACCCGAGACAGCTTTCCTTAGAGCCTAGTCTCACATGGTCCTTGAAGTTGATTGGTCCACACCCGAGACAGCTTTCCTTAGAGCCTAGTCTCACATGGTCCTTGAAGTTGATTGGTCCACACCCGAGACAGCTTTCCTTAGAGCCTAGTCTCACATGGTCCTTGAAGTTGATTGGTCCACACCCGAGACAGCTTTCCTTAGAGCCTAGTCTCACATGGTCCTTGAAGTTGATTGGTCCACACCCGAGACAGCTTTCCTTAGAGCCTAGTCTCACATGGTCCTTGAAGTTGATTGGTCCACACCCGAGACAGCTTTCCTTAGAGCCTAGTCTCACATGGTCCTTGAAGTTGATTGGTCCACACCCGAGACAGCTTTCCTTAGAGCCTAGTCTCACATGGTCCTTGAAGTTGATTGGTCCACACCCGAGACAGCTTTCCTTAGAGCCTAGTCTCACATGGTCCTTGAAGTTGATTGGTCCACACCCGAGACAGCTTTCCTTAGAGCCTAGTCTCACATGGTTCTTGAAGTTGATTGGTCCACACCCGAGACAGCTTTCCTTAGAGCCTAGTCTCACATGGTCCTTGAAGTTGATTGGTCCACACCCGAGACAGCTTTCCTTAGAGCCTAGTCTCACTTGGTCCTTGAAGTTGATTGGTCCACACCCGAGACAGCTTTCCTTAGAGCCCAGTCTCACATGGTCCTTGAAGTTGATTGGTCCACACCCGAGACAGCTTTCCTTAGAGCCTAGTCTCACATGGTCCTTGAAGTTGATTGGTCCACACCCGAGACAGCTTTCCTTAGAGCCTAGTCTCACATGGTCCTTGAAGTTGATTGGTCCACACCCGAGACAGCTTTCCTTAGAGCCTAGTCTCACATGGTCCTTGAAGTTGATTGGTCCACACCCGAGACAGCTTTCCTTAGAGCCTAGTCTCACATGGTCCTTGAAGTTGATTGGCCCACACCCGAGACAGCTTTCCTTAGAGCCTAGTCTCACATGGTCCTTGAAGTTGATTGGTCCACACCCGAGACAGCTTTCCTTAGAGCCTAGTCTCACATGGTCCTTGAAGTTGATTGGTCCACACCCGAGACAGCTTTCCTTAGAGCCTGGTCTCACATGGTGTTGGACCAGATGACGCCAAAAGGCGCACAACTCAAAGACAACGCACCATCAGAGTACGAGAGCTCTGGGTGAAGCATTTACACCATTGGAACCTCATTTGCCGGTAACAAAATATGATAATTGGTTTTTTACCCTTTTATCTGGCAACAAAACTGACACCTTTTTTACAAGGAGTCATGTTTGCATTGACCACAATACCTGCGGTCGGAATGCAAACACAAAACCTAACTCTGATAATGATATGCACTGTCCTTGAAGGTGCCTTTTGGCGTCATCTGGTCCAACACCATGTGAGACTAGGCTCTAAGGAAAGCTGTCTCGGGTGTGGACCAATCAACTTCAAGGACCATGTGAGACTAGGCTCTAAGGAAAGCTGTCTCGGGTGTGGACCAATCAACTTCAAGGACCATGTGAGACTAGGCTCTTAAGGAAAGCTGTCTCGGGTGTGGACCAATCAAATTCAAGGACCATGTGAGACTAGGCTCTAAGGAAAGCTGTCTCGGGTGTGGACCAATCAACTTCAAGGACCATGTGAGACTAGGCTCTAAGGAAAGCTGTCTCGGGTGTGGACCAATCAACTTCAAGGGCCATGTGAGACTAGGCTCTAAGGAAAGCTGTCTCGGGTGTGGACCAATCAGTTTCAAAGACAATGTATCAATCATCATCATCGATAATGACACATCATCATCGATACTAACACTACCATTGGTTGAGAATGGGCTCTAAGGAAAGCTGTCTCGGGTGTGGACCAATCAACTTCAAGGACCATGTGAGACTAGGCTCTAAGGAAAGCTGTCTCGGGTGTGGACCAATCAACTTCAAGGACAATGCTTATACATTATCAGAGGATTGTCCACCCCTCACGGTGGCAGGAGCCAGAGCCGGTCCATCAGGACCTCCTGAATGCCACTGAGATCCAGGCGGTACCGGTCCAGCTCCCGACAGAGGAGTGGCAGCCTCTCCTCCGTTACACACAACCAGTAGAACCAGTCTGCCGGACCTCCTGTGTTAAGTGTAGTGGATAGTGTATAGTAGTGTAGTGTGTAGTGTAGTGTGTAGTGTAGTGTATAGTGTAGTGTATAGTAGTGTAGTGTGTAGTGTATAGTGTAGTGTAGAGTGTAGTGTAGTGTATAGTGTAGTGTATAGTGTAGTGTATAGTGTAGTGTATAGTGTAGTGTGTAGTGTAGTGTGTAAAGTGTAGTGTATAGTGTAGTGTATAGTGTAGTGGATAGTGTATAGTAGTGTAGTGTATAGTAGTGTAGTGTGTAGTGTAGTGTATAGTGTAGTGGATAGTGTAGTGTATAGTAGTGTAGTGTGTAGTGTAGTGTATAGTGTAGTGGATAGTGTATAGTAGTGTAGTGTATAGTAGTGTAGTGTGTAGTGTAGTGTATTGTGTAGTGGATAGTGTAGTGTATAGTAGTGTAGTGTGTAGTGTAGTGTATAGTGTAGTGGATAGTGTATAGTAGTGTAGTGTATAGTAGTGTAGTGTATAGTGTAGTGGATAGTGTATAGTGTAAAGTGTAGTGTATAGTGTATAGTGTAGTGTATAGTAGTGTAGTGTGTAGTAGTGTATAGTGTATAGTATAGTAGTGTATAGTATAATGTATAGTGTAGTGTATAGTAGTGTAGTGTGTAGTAGTGTAGTGTATAGTAGTGTAGTGTGTAGTGTATAGTGTAGTGTATAGTGTGTAGTGTATAGTGTAGTGTATAGTGTGTAGTAGTGTAGTGTGTAGTAGTGTATAGTGTAGTGTGTAGTGTAGTGTATAGTGTAGTGTATAGTGTAGTGTATAGTAGTGTATAGTGTAGTGTTTAGTGTAGTGTATAGTGTAGTGTATAGTGTAGTGTGTAGTGTATAGTGTATAGTGTAGTGTATAGTGTAGTTTATAGTGTAGTGTATAGTGTAGTGTATAGTGTAGTGTATAGTGTAGTGTATAGTAGTGTATAGTGTGTAGTGTATAGTGTAGTGTATAGTGTAGTGTATAGTGTAGTGTATAGTAGTGTATAGTGTAGTGTATAGTGTAGTGTATAGTGTATAGTGTAGTGTATAGTGTAGTGTATAGTGTAGTGTATAGTAGTGTATAGTGTAGTGTATAGAGTAGTGTATAGTGTAGTGTATAGTGTAGTGTAGAGTGTAGTGTATAGTGCAGTGTATAGTGTAGTGTATAGTGTAGTGTATAATGTAGTTTAAAGTGTAGTGTATAGTGTAGTGTATAGTGTATAGTGTAGTGTATAGTGTAGTGTATAGTGTAGTTTATAGTGTAGTGTAGAGTGTAGTGTATAGTGTAGTGTATAGTGTAGTGTATAGTGTAGTGTATAGTGTAGTGTATAGTGTAGTGTATAGTGTAGTGTATAGTGTAGTGTAATGTTTATGTTGGGAATCTCACATCTGTGACGTTCACCACACCGATCTGCGGTCTGTAGAGGTCGATCTTGAACGTTTTCTCCCAAAACGAGATGAGCTGTAACCACAACATCAACATCATCATCATCATCAACATCATCATCAACATCATCATCATCAATATCATAATCATCATCAATATCATCATCATCAACATCATCATCAACATCATCATCGTCACCACCATCATCATCATCATCATCAGCTGTGTCAGGTACCAGGTATCATCACCACCACCATCATCACCACCACCATCAACCACCATCATCACCACCATCATCACCACCATCACCACCACCATCACCACCACCATCAACCACCACCATCACCACCATCATCACCACCATCATCATCATCACCACCACCATCACCACCATCAACCACCATCATCACCACCATCACCACCATCATCACCACCACCATCACCACCACCACCACCACCATCATCACCACCACCATCATCACCACCACCATCACCACCACCATCACCACCATCATCACCACCACCACCATCATCACCACCATCACCACCACCACCATCACCACCACCATCACCACCATCATCACCACCACCACCACCATCACCACCACCACCACCACCATCATCACCACCACCATCAACCACCATCATCACCACCATCACCACCACCATCACCACCATCATCACCACCATCACCACCACCACCACCACCATCATCACCACCACCACCATCATCATCATCATCACCACCACCATCATCACCACCATCATCACCACCATCATCACCACCATCATCACCACCATCATCACCACCATCATCACCACCACCACCACCACCATCATCACCACCACCACCACCATCATCACCACCACCACCCTCACCACCATCATCACCACCATCACCAACATCGTCACCACCATCATCATCACCACCACCATCACCACCATCATCACCACCATCACCACCACCACCACCATCACCATCACCACCATCACCACCACCACCACCACCATCATCACCACCACCATCAACCACCATCATCACCACCACCATCATCACCACCACCATCACCACCACCACCACCATCATCATCACCACCACCATCATCACTACCACCATCACCACCATCACCACCATCATCACCACCACCACCATCATCACCACCATCACCACCACCACCATCATCACCACCACCATCATCACCACCATCACCACCACCACCACCACCACCATCATCACCACCACCACCATCATCATCATCATCACCACCACCATCATCACCACCACCATCATCACCACCATCATCACCACCATCATCACCACCATCATCACCACCATCATCACCACCATCATCACCACCACCACCACCACCATCATCACCAACACCATCACCACCATCATCACCAACATCGTCACCACCATCATCATCACCACCATCATCACCACCATCACCACCACCACCATCATCACCATCATCATCATCATCATCAGCTGTGTCAGGTACCAGGTATCACCACCACTACCATCATCACCATCACCACCATCATCATCATCACCACCACCGTCACCACCATCATCACCATCATCATCATCAGCTGTGTCAGGTACCAGGTATCACCACCACCACCATCATCACCATCACCACCATCATCATCATCACCACCACCATCAACATCATCATCACCACCACCATCATCATCATCAGCTGTGTCAGGTACCAGGGGAAAGTCGTCAGGGTCGATCCAGATGATGCTGAGTCCAGCGTTGTCTGTGTTGTCCTCAGCCACTTGCTTCAGGACTTCGAGAAACTCGAAACCATCT
Organism: Lampetra fluviatilis; assembly: GCF_964198595.1. NCBI lineage: Eukaryota > Metazoa > Chordata > Hyperoartia > Petromyzontiformes > Petromyzontidae > Lampetra > Lampetra fluviatilis. Next base: position 45,937 of record NW_027620504.1, on the reverse strand, counting down.
AGCAGTGCAGAGAACACGGTGAGTGGGTGGGTGAGTGGGTGAGTGGGTGAGTGGGTGAGTGAGTGGGTGGGTGAGTGGGTGAGTGAGTAGGTGGGTGAGTGGGTGAGTGGGTGGTGGGTGGGTGGGTGGGTGAGTGGGTGAGTGAGTGGGTGGGTGGGTGGGTGGGTGGGTGGGTGAGTGGGTGGGTGGGTGGGTGAGTGAGTGAGTAGGTGGGTGAGTGGGTGAGTGGGTGGTGGGTGGGTGGGTGGGTGAGTGGGTGAGTGGGTGGGTGGGTGGGTGGGTGAGTGTTGTCTTCAGCCACTTGTTTCAGGACTTCGAGAAACTCGAAACCATCTAGCAGTGCAGAGAACACGGTGAGTGGGTGGGTGAGTGGGTGAGTGGGTGAGTGGGTGGGTGGGTGAGTGGGTGGGTGGGTTGGTTGGTGAGTGAGTGGGTGAGTAGGTGAGTGAGTGAGTGAGTAGGTGGGTGAGTGGGTGAGTGGGTGGGTGAGTGAGTGAGTGAGTGGGTGGGTAGGTGGATGAGTGGGTGGGTGGGTGAGTGGGTGGGTGAGTGGGTGAGTGAGTGGGTGGGTGAGTGAGTGAGTGAGTAGGTGGGTGAGTGGGTGAGTGGGTGGTGGGTGGGTGGGTGGGTGAGTGGGTGAGTGAGTGAGTGGGTGGGTGGGTGAGTGGGTGGGTGAGTGGGTGAGTGAGTGGGTGGGTGGGTGAGTGGGTGGGTGAGTGAGTGAGTGAGTGGGTGGGTGGGTGGGTGAGTGGGTGGGTGAGTGAGTGGGTGAGTGAGTGAGTGACTGGGTGAGTGACTGGGTACTTACCAGGGTCATCTTCCTCAGCAAAGGCGACGATGTGGATGCCGTTTATGTCATCCTCCTGTGAGGAGGAGTGAATCAACACTCACCACTCACTCACCACTCACTCACCACTCACTCACTCACTCACTCACTCACTGACTCACTCACTCACCACCCACCCACTCACTCACCACTCACTCACTCACTCACTCACTCACTCACCCACCCACTCACTCACCACTCACTCACCCACTCACTCACTCACCCATCCACTCACTCACTCACTCACCACTCACTCACTCACCACTCACACACTCACTCACTCACTCACCACTCACCACTCACTCACTCACTCACTCACCCACTCACTCACCACTCACTCACCTACTCACCCACCCACTCACTCACTCACTCACCCACCCACCCACTCACTCACTCACCCACCCACTCACTCACTCACTCACCCACCCACCCACTCACTCACCTACTCACCCACCCACTCACTCACCCACTCACTCACCCACCCACTCACTCACTCACCCACCCACTCACTCACTCACTCACCCACCCACTCACCCACCCACTCACACACTCACTCACCCACTCACCCACCCACTCACTCACTCACCCACTCACTCACCACTCACTCACCTACTCACCCACCCACTCACTCACTCACCCACCCACTCACTCACCCACCCACCCACCCACCCACCCACTCACTCACTGACTCACTCACCCACCCACCCACCCACCCACTCACCCACTCACTCACTCACTCACCACTCACTCACCCACTCACTCACTCACCCACTCACTCACCCACTCACTCACCCACTCACCCACCCACCCACTCACCCACTCACTCACTCACCACTCACTCACCCACTCACTCACTCACCACTCACTCACCCACCCACCCACCCACCCACTCACTCACTGACTCACTCACCCACCCACTCACCCACTCACCCACTCACTCATTCACCCACCCACTCACCCACTCACTCACCCACCCACTCACTCACCCACCCACCCACCCACCCACCGACTCACTCACTCACTCACCCACCCACCCACTCACTCACTCACTCACCCACCCACTCATCCACACACTCACCCACTCACTCACCCACCCACTCACTCACCCACCCACCCACCGACTCACTCACTCACTCACCCAATCACCCACCCACTCACTCATCCACTCACTCACTCACTCACCCACTCACCCACCCACCCACTCACCCACCCACCCATCCACTCACTCACCCACCCACTCACTCACTCACTCACCCCCTCACCCACCCACCCACCCGCTCACCCACCCACCCACCCACCTACCCACCCACTCACCAACCCACCCACTCACCCACCCAACCATCCACTCACTCACCCACCCACTCACTCAATCACTCACTCACCCACCCACCCACCGACTCACTCACTCACCCACTCACCCACCCAACCACCCACTCACCAACCCACCCACTCACTCACTCACCCACCCACCTACTCACTCACTCACCCACTCACTCACCCACCCACCCACCCACACACTCACCAACCCACCCACTCACTCACCCACCCACCTACTCACTCACTCACTCACCCACTCACCCACCCAACCACCCACTCACCAACCCACCCACTCACTCACTCACCCACCCACCTACTCACTCACTCACCCACTCACTCACCCACCCACCCACCCACCCACTCACCAACCCACCCACTCACTCACCCACTCACCCACTCACTCACTCACCCACTCACTCACCCACCCACCCACCCACCCACCCACCCACTCACTCACCCACTCACCAACCCACCCACTCACTCACCCACTCACCCACTCACTCACTCACCCACTCACCCACCCACCCACTCACTCACCCATGTCTCGTACATATCTTCTGGGCGAAGTTTCCTCAACGTTGCCCTGAAGAGAAAGAAATCATCCACATGTGGATGGAAGAGTGAGTGGTGAGTGGGTGAGTGGTGTGGAGAGTGAGTGGGTGGGTGAGTGGGTGGGTGGGTGGGTGAGTGGGTGGGTGGGTGAGTTTGGGTGAGTGGGTGGGTGGGTGGGTGAGTGAGTGAGTGAGTGGATCGGTGAGTGAGTAGGTGAGTGAGTGGGTGAGTGGGTGAGTGAGTGAGTGAGTGGGTGGGTGAGTGGGTGGGTGGGTGGGTGGGTGGGTGGGTGAGTGAGTGAGTGGGTGGGGGTGTGGGTGAGTCGGTGAGTGAGTGAGTGGATCGGTGAGTGAGTAGGTGAGTGAGTGGATGAGTGAGTGAGTAGGTGAGTAGGTGAGAGGGTAGGTGAGTGAGTGGCTAAGTAAGTGGGTGAGTGAGTGGATGAGTGAGTGAGTGAGTGGGTGGGTTAGTGAGTGGGTGGGTGAGTGAGTGGATGAGTAGGTGAGTAGGTAGATGAGTGGGTGAGTGGGTGAGTGAGTGAGTGAGTGGGTGGGTGGGTGGGTGGGTGGGTGAGTGGGTGGGTGGGTGGGTGAGTTGGTGAGTTTGGGTGAGTGGGTGGGTGGGTGAGTGAGTGGGTGAGTGAGTGAGTCGGTGAGTGAGTGAGTGGATCGGTGAGTGAGTAGGTGAGTGAGTGGGTGAGTGGGTGAGTGAGTGAGTGGGTGGGTGAGTGGGTGGGTGGGTGGGTGGGTGGGTGAGTGGGTGGGTGGGTGGGTGGGTGAGTGAGTGAGTGAGTGGGTGGGTGGGTGGGTGGGTGGGTGGGTGAGTGAGTGAGTGAGTGGGTGGGTGGGTGGGTGAGTGGGTGGGTGGGTGGGTGGGTGAGTGGGTGAGTTTGGGTGAGTGGGTGAGTTTGGGTGAGTGGGTGGGTGGATGAGTGAGTGAGTGGGTGAGTGAGTGAGTCGGTGAGTGAGTGAGTGGATCGGTGAGTGATTAGGTGAGTGAGTGGCTGAGTGGGTCAGTGAGTGGGTGGGTGGGTGAGTGAGTGAGTGAGTGGGTGGGTGAGTGAGTGAGTGAGTGGGTGGGTGTGTGGGTGAGTCGGTGAGTGAGTGAGTGAGTGGATCGGTGAGTGAGTAGGTGAGTGAGTGGATGAGTGAGTGAGTAGGTGAGTAGGTGAGAGGGTAGGTGAGTGAGTGGCTAAGTAAGTGGGTGAGTGAGTGGATGAGTGAGTGAGTGGGGTGAGTGAGTGGGGTGAGTGAGTGGGGTGAGTGAGTGGGTGAGTGAGTGGATGAGTAGGTGAGTGAGTAGATGAGTAGGTGAGTGGGTGAGTAGGTGAGTAGGTAGGTGAGTAGGTGAGTAGGTGGGTGAGTAGGTGAGTAGGTGAGTGAGTGGGTGAGTGAGTCAGTAGGTGAGTGGGTGAGTAGATGAGTGAGTGGATGAGTGAGTGAATGAATGAGTGGGTGAGTGAAAAGGTGAGTGAGTCAGTAGGTGAGTGGGTGAGTAGGTGAGTAGGTGAGTGAGTAGGTGAGTAGATAGGTGAGTAGGTAGGTGAGTAGGTGAGTAGGTGAGTGAGTAGGTGAGTGGATGAGTGAGTAATTGAGTGAGTGGTTGAGTGGGTGAGTGAGTGAGTAGGTGAGTAGGTGAGTAGGTGAGTGAGTAGGTGAGTAGATAGGTGAGTAGGTGAGTAGGTGAGTAGGTGAGTGAGTAGGTGAGTAAGTGGGTGAGTAGGTGAGTAGGTGAGTAGGTGAGTGAGTAGGTGAGTAGATAGGTGAGTAGGTGAGTGAGTAGGTGAGTGGGTGAGTGAGTGAGTGAGTAGGTGAGTGAGTGGATGATTGAGTGAATGAATGAGTGAGTGAGTAGGTGAGTAGGTGAGTAGGTGAGTGAGTAGGTGAGTGAGTAGGTGAGTGAGTGAGTAGGTGAGTGAGTAGGTGAGTGAGTGGATGATTGAGTGAATGAATGGGTGAGTGAGTAGGTGAGTAGGTGAGTGGGTGAGTAGGTGAGTAGGTGAGTGAGTAGGTGAGTAGATAGGTGAGTAGGTAGGTGAGTAGGTGAGTAGGTGAGTGAGTAGGTGAGTGGATGAGTGAGTAATTGAGTGAGTGGTTGAGTGGGTGAGTGAGTGAGTAGGTGAGTAGGTGAGTAGGTGAGTGAGTAGGTGAGTAGATAGGTGAGTAGGTGAGTAGGTGCGTAGGTGAGTGAGTAGGTGAGTAAGTGGGTGAGTAGGTGAGTAGGTGAGTAGGTGAGTGAGTAGGTGAGTAGATAGGTGAGTAGGTGAGTGAGTAGGTGAGTGAGTAGGTGAGTGGGTGAGTGAGTAGGTGAGTAGGTAGGTGAGTAGGTGAGTAGGTGGGTGAGTAGGTGAGTAGGTGGGTGAGTAGGTGAGTAGGTGAGTGAGTGGGTGAGTGAGTCAGTAGGTGAGTGGGTGAGTAGATGAGTGAGTGGGTGAGTGAGTCAGTAGGTGAGTGGGTGAGTAGGTGAGTAGGTGAGTGAGTAGGTGAGTAGATAGGTGAGTAGGTAGGTGAGTAGGTGAGTAGGTGAGTGAGTAGGTGAGTGGATGAGTGAGTAATTGAGTGAGTGGTTGAGTGGGTGAGTGAGTGAGTAGGTGAGTAGGTGAGTAGGTGAGTGAGTAGGTGAGTAGATAGGTGAGTAGGTGAGTGAGTAGGTGAGTGAGTAGGTGAGTGGGTGAGTGAGTGAGTGAGTAGGTGAGTGAGTGGATGATTGAGTGAATGAATGAGTGAGTGAGTAGGTGAGTAGGTGAGTAGGTGAGTGAGTAGGTGAGTGAGTAGGTGAGTGAGTGAGTAGGTGAGTGAGTAGGTGAGTGAGTGGATGATTGAGTGAATGAATGGGTGAGTGAGTAGGTGAGTAGGTGAGTAGGTGAGTAGGTGAGTGAGTAGGTGAGTAGGTAGGTGAGTAGGTGAGTAGGTAGGTGAGTAGGTGAGTGAGTAGGTGAGTGAGTAGGTGAGTGAGTGAGTAGGTGAGTGAGTAGGTGAGTGAGTGGATGATTGAGTGAATGAATGAATGAGTGAGTGGGTGAGTAGGTGAGTGAGTAGGTGAGTAGGTGAGTGAGTAGGTGAGTGAGTAGGTGAGTAGGTAGGTGAGTAGGTGAGTAGGTGAGTAGGTGAGTGAGTAGGTGAGTGAGTAGGTGAGTGAGTGGGTGAGTGAGTAGGTGAGTAGGTGAGTGAGTAGGTGAGTAGGTGAGTGAGTAGGTGAGTAAGTGGGTGAGTAGGTGAGTAGGTGACTGAGTGAGTAGGTGAGTAGGTGAGTGAGTAGGTGAGTAGGTGAGTGAGTAGGTGAGTAAGTGGGTGAGTAGGTGAGTAGGTGACTGAGTGAGTAGGTGAGTAGGTAGGTGAGTAGGTGAGTGAGTTGGTGAGTGAGTGAGTAAGTGAGTAGGTGAGTAGGTAGATGAGTAGGTGAGTGAGTAGGTGAGTGAGTAGGTGAGTAGGTGAGTGAGTAGGTGAGTAGGTAGGTGAGTAGGTGAGTAGGTGGGTGAGTAGGTGAGTAGGTGAGTGAGTGGGTGAGTGAGTCAGTAGGTGAGTGGGTGAGTAGATGAGTGAGTGGATGAGTGAGTGAATGAATGAGTGGGTGAGTGAAAAGGTGAGTGAGTCAGTAGGTGAGTGGGTGAGTAGGTGAGTAGGTGAGTGAGTAGGTGAGTAGATAGGTGAGTAGGTAGGTGAGTAGGTGAGTAGGTGAGTGAGTAGGTGAGTGGATGAGTGAGTAATTGAGTGAGTGGTTGAGTGGGTGAGTGAGTGAGTAGGTGAGTAGGTGAGTAGGTGAGTGAGTAGGTGAGTAGATAGGTGAGTAGGTGAGTAGGTGAGTAGGTGAGTGAGTAGGTGAGTAAGTGGGTGAGTAGGTGAGTAGGTGAGTAGGTGAGTGAGTAGGTGAGTAGATAGGTGAGTAGGTGAGTGAGTAGGTGAGTGGGTGAGTGAGTGAGTGAGTAGGTGAGTGAGTGGATGATTGAGTGAATGAATGAGTGAGTGAGTAGGTGAGTAGGTGAGTAGGTGAGTGAGTAGGTGAGTGAGTAGGTGAGTGAGTGAGTAGGTGAGTGAGTAGGTGAGTGAGTGGATGATTGAGTGAATGAATGGGTGAGTGAGTAGGTGAGTAGGTGAGTAGGTGAGTAGGTGAGTGAGTAGGTGAGTAGGTAGGTGAGTAGGTGAGTAGGTAGGTGAGTAGGTGAGTGAGTAGGTGAGTGAGTAGGTGAGTGAGTGAGTAGGTGAGTGAGTAGGTGAGTGAGTGGATGATTGAGTGAATGAATGAATGAGTGAGTGGGTGAGTAGGTGAGTGAGTAGGTGAGTAGGTGAGTGAGTAGGTGAGTGAGTAGGTGAGTAGGTAGGTGAGTAGGTGAGTAGGTGAGTAGGTGAGTGAGTAGGTGAGTGAGTAGGTGAGTGAGTGGGTGAGTGAGTAGGTGAGTAGGTGAGTGAGTAGGTGAGTAGGTGAGTGAGTAGGTGAGTAAGTGGGTGAGTAGGTGAGTAGGTGACTGAGTGAGTAGGTGAGTAGGTGAGTGAGTAGGTGAGTAGGTGAGTGAGTAGGTGAGTAAGTGGGTGAGTAGGTGAGTAGGTGACTGAGTGAGTAGGTGAGTAGGTAGGTGAGTAGGTGAGTGAGTTGGTGAGTGAGTGAGTAAGTGAGTAGGTGAGTAGGTAGATGAGTAGGTGAGTGAGTAGGTGAGTGAGTAGGTGAGTAGGTGAGTGAGTAGGTGAGTAGGTAGGTGAGTAGGTGAGTAGGTGGGTGAGTAGGTGAGTAGGTGAGTGAAAAGGTGAGTGAGTCAGTAGGTGAGTGGGTGAGTAGGTGAGTAGGTGAGTGAGTAGGTGAGTAGATAGGTGAGTAGGTAGGTGAGTAGGTGAGTAGGTGAGTGAGTAGGTGAGTGGATGAGTGAGTAATTGAGTGAGTGGTTGAGTGGGTGAGTGAGTGAGTAGGTGAGTAGGTGAGTAGGTGAGTGAGTAGGTGAGTAGATAGGTGAGTAGGTGAGTAGGTGAGTAGGTGAGTGAGTAGGTGAGTAAGTGGGTGAGTAGGTGAGTAGGTGAGTAGGTGAGTGAGTAGGTGAGTAGATAGGTGAGTAGGTGAGTGAGTAGGTGAGTGGGTGAGTGAGTGAGTGAGTAGGTGAGTGAGTGGATGATTGAGTGAATGAATGAGTGAGTGAGTAGGTGAGTAGGTGAGTAGGTGAGTAGGTGAGTGAGTAGGTGAGTAGGTAGGTGAGTAGGTGAGTAGGTAGGTGAGTAGGTGAGTGAGTAGGTGAGTGAGTAGGTGAGTAGGTGAGTGAGTAGGTGAGTAGGTGAGTGAGTAGGTGAGTAGGTAGGTGAGTAGGTGAGTGGGTGAGTGAGTGAGTAGGTGAGTAGGTAGGTGAGTAGGTAGGTGAGTAGGTGAGTAGGTGAGTGAGTAGGGGAGTGAGTGAATGAATGAGTGAGTGAGTGAGTGGGTGAGTAGGTGAGTGAGTAGTTGAGTAGGTGAGTAGGTGAGTAGGTAGGTGAGTAGGTAGGTGAGTAGGTGAGTAGATAGGTGAGTAGGTGAGTGAGTAGGTGAGTGAGTTGGTGAGTGAGTAGGTGAGTGAGTAGGTGAGTGAGTGAGTGAGTAGGTGAGTAGGTAGGTGAGTAGGTGAGTAGGTGAGTGAGTGAGTAGGTGAGTGAGTAGGTGAGTGAGTAGGTGAGTAGGTGAGTAGGTGAGTAGGTGAGTGAGTAGGTGAGTAGGTAGGTGAGTAGGTGAGTAGGTGAGTAGGTGAGTGAGTAGGTGAGTAAGTGGGTGAGTAGGTGAGTAGGTGAGTAGGTGAGTGAGTAGGTGAGTAGATAGGTGAGTAGGTGAGTGAGTAGGTGAGTGGGTGAGTGAGTGAGTGAGTAGGTGAGTGAGTGGATGATTGAGTGAATGAATGAGTGAGTGAGTAGGTGAGTAGGTGAGTAGGTGAGTAGGTGAGTGAGTAGGTGAGTGAGTAGGTGAGTGAGTGAGTAGGTGAGTGAGTAGGTGAGTGAGTGGATGATTGAGTGAATGAATGAATGAGTGAGTGGGTGAGTAGGTGAGTGAGTAGGTGAGTAGGTGAGTAGGTGAGTAGGTGAATGGGTGCGTAGGTGAGTGAGTAGGTGAGTTGGTAGGTGAGTAGGTGAGTAGGTAGGTGAGTAGGTGAGTGAGTAGGTGAGTGAGTAGGTGAGTGAGTGAGTAGGTGAGTGAGTAGGTGAGTGAGTGGATGATTTTGTGAATGAATGAATGAGTGAGTGAGTGAGTGGGTGAGTAGGTGAGTGAGTAGGTGAGTAGGTGAGTAGGTGAGTAGGTGAGTGGGTGAGTAGGTGAGTGAGTAGGTGAGTGAGTGGGTAGTGAGTGAGTCAGTAGTTGAGTAGGTGAGTGAGTAGGTGAGTGAGTGGGTGAGTAGGTGAGTAGGTGAGTAGGTGAGTGAGAAGGTGAGTGAGTGGGTGAGTGAGTAGGTGAGTAGGTGAGTGAGTAGGTGAGTAAGTGAGTGAGTAGGTGAGTAAGTGGGTGAGTAGGTGAGTAGGTGAGTAGGTGACTGAGTGAGTAGGTGAGTAGGTGAGTAGGTAGGTGAGTGAGTGGGTGAGTGAGTGGGTGAGTGAGTGAGTAGGTGAGTAGGTGAGTAGGTGAGTGGGTGAGTAGGTGAGTGGGTGAGTAGGTGAGTGAGTGGGTGAGTGAGTAGGTGAGTAGGTGAGTAGGTAGGTGAGTAGGTGAGTAGGTAGGTGAGTAGGTGAGTGAGTAGGTGAGTGAGTAGGTGAGTGAGTGAGTGAGTAGGTGAGTGAGTGGATGATTGAGTGAATGAATGAGTGAGTGAGTGGGTGAGTAGGTGAGGGAGTAGGTGAGTAGGTGAGTAGGTGAGTAGGTGAGTGGGTGAGTAGGTGAGTGAGTAGGTGAGTAGGTGAGTGGGTGAGTAGGTGAGTGAGTAGGTGAGTAGGTAGGTGAGTAGGTGAGTGAGTAGGTGAGTGAGTAGGTGAGTAGGTGAGTGGGTGAGTAGGTGAGTGAGTAGGTGAGTAGGTGAGTGAGTAGGTGAGTAAGTGGGTGAGTAGGTGAGTGAGTGGGTGAGTGAGTAGGTGAGTAGGTGAGTAGGTGAGTAGGTAGGTGAGTAGGTGAGTGAGTAGGTGAGTAGGTGAGTAGGTGAGTAGGTAGGTGAGTAGGTAGGTGAGTAGGTGAGTGAGTAGGTGAGTGAGTAGGTGGGTGAGTAAATGAATGAATGAGTGGGTGAGTGAGTGGGTGAGTGAGTGAGTCAGTAGGTGAGTAGGTGAGTGAGTAGGTGAGTAGGTGAGTAGGTGAGTAGGTGAGTGAGTAGGTGAGTGAGTGGGTGAGTGAGTGAGTAGGTGAGTAGGTGAGTGAGTAGGTGAGTAGGTGAGTGAGTAGGTGAGTAAGTGGGTGAGTAGGTGAGTAGGTGAGTGAGTAGGTGAGTAGGTGAGTGAGTAGGTGAGTAAGTGGGTGAGTTGGTGAGTAGGTGAGTAGGTGACTGAGTGAGTAGGTGAGTAGGTGAGTAGGTGAGTAGGTAGGTGAGTGAGTGGGTGAGTGAGTGAGTAGGTGAGTAGGTGAGTAGGTGAGTGAGTGAGTGAGTAGGTGAGTAGGTGAGTAGGTGAGTAGGTGAGTGAGTAGGTGAGTGAGTAGGTGAGTGAGTGAGTAGGTGAGTGAGTAGGTGAGTGAGTAGGTGAGTGAGTAGGTGAGTGAGTGAGTAGGTGAGTGAGTAGGTGAGTGAGTAGGTGAGTGAGTGGATGATTGAGTGAATGAATGAGTGAGTGAGTGGGTGAGTAGGTGAGTGAGTAGGTGAGTAGGTGAGTAGGTGAGTAGGTGAGTGGGTGAGTAGGTGAGTCAGTAGGTGAGTAGGTGAGTGAGTAGGTGAGTAGGTGAGTAGGTGAGTGAGTAGGTGAGTGAGTGGGTGAGTGAGTGAGTAGGTGAGTAGGTGAGTGAGTAGGTGAGTAGGTGAGTGAGTAGGTGAGTAAGTGGGTGAGTAGGTGAGTAACTGAGTAGGTGACTGAGTGAGTAGGTGAGTAGGTGAGTAGGTAGGTGAGTGAGTGGGTGAGTGAGTGGGTGAGTGAGTGAGTAGGTGAGTAGGTGAGTAGGTGAGTGAGTAGGTGAGTGAGTAGGTGAGTAGGTGAGTAGGTGGGTGGGTGAGTGAGTAGGTGAGTAGGTAGGTGAGTGAGTGAGTGAGTGAGTGGATGAGTGAGTGAGTGAGTGGGTGAGTGAGTGAGTAGGTGAGTAGGTGAGTGAGTGAGTGGGTGAGTGAGTGAGTGGGTGAGTAGGTGAGTAGGTGAGTAGGTGACTGAGTGAGTAGGTGAGTAGGTGAGTAGGTAGGTGAGTGAGTAAGTGATTGAGTAGGTGAGTAGGTGAGTGAGTAGTTGAGTGAGTGGATGAGTGGGTGAGTGAGTGGGTGAGTGGGTGAGTGAGTGGGTGAGTGAGTGGGTGAGTGAGTCAGTAGGTGAGTGGGTGAGTAGGTGAGTAGGTGAGTGAGTGAGTGAGTGAATGAATGAGTGGGTGAGTGAGTCAGTAGGTGAGTAGGTGAGTAGGTGAGTGAGTAGGTGAGTGAGTTGGTGAGTGAGTAGGTGAGTGAGTAGGTGAGTGAGTCGGTGAGTAGGTGAGTAGGTGAGTAGGTGAGTCGGTGAGTAGGTGAGTCGGTGAGTCGGTGAGTAGGTGAGTAGGTGAGTCGGTGAGTAGGTGAGTAGGTGAGTCGGTGAGTAGGTGAGTAGGTGAGTCGGTGAGTAGGTGAGTAGGTGAGTCGGTGAGTAGGTGAGTAGGTGAGTCGGTGAGTAGGTGAGTAGGTGAGTCGGTGAGTAGGTGAGTAGGTGAGTCGGTGAGTAGGTGAGTCGGTGAGTCGGTGAGTAGGTGAGTAGGTGAGTCGGTGAGTAGGTGAGTCGGTGAGTCGGTGAGTAGGTGAGTAGGTGAGTCGGTGAGTAGGTGAGTAGGTGAGTCGGTGAGTAGGTGAGTCGGTGAGTCGGTGAGTAGGTGAGTCGGTGAGTCGGTGAGTAGGTGAGTAGGTGAGTCGGTGAGTAGGTGAGTAGGTGAGTCGGTGAGTAGGTGAGTAGGTGAGTCGGTGAGTAGGTGAGTCGGTGAGTCGGTGAGTAGGTGAGTAGGTGAGTCGGTGAGTAGGTGAGTAGGTGAGTCGGTGAGTAGGTGAGTAGGTGAGTCGGTGAGTAGGTGAGTCGGTGAGTCGGTGAGTAGGTGAGTCGGTGAGTCGGTGAGTAGGTGAGTAGGTGAGTCGGTGAGTAGGTGAGTAGGTGAGTCGGTGAGTAGGTGAGTAGGTGAGTCGGTGAGTAGGTGAGTAGGTGAGTCGGTGAGTAGGTGAGTCGGTGAGTCGGTGAGTAGGTGAGTCGGTGAGTCGGTGAGTAGGTGAGTAGGTGAGTCGGTGAGTAGGTGAGTAGGTGAGTCGGTGAGTAGGTGAGTAGGTGAGTAGGTGAGTAGGTGAGTCGGTGAGTAGGTGAGTCGGTGAGTCGGTGAGTAGGTGAGTAGGTGAGTCGGTGAGTAGGTGAGTCGGTGAGTCGGTGAGTAGGTGAGTAGGTGAGTCGGTGAGTAGGTGAGTAGGTGAGTCGGTGAGTAGGTGAGTCGGTGAGTCGGTGAGTAGGTGAGTAGGTGAGTCGGTGAGTAGGTGAGTAGGTGAGTCGGTGAGTAGGTGAGTCGGTGAGTCGGTGAGTAGGTGAGTCGGTGAGTAGGTGAGTAGGTGAGTCGGTGAGTAGGTGAGTAGGTGAGTAGGTGAGTCGGTGAGTAGGTGAGTCGGTGAGTCGGTGAGTAGGTGAGTAGGTGAGTCGGTGAGTAGGTGAGTCGGTGAGTAGGTGAGTCGGTGAGTCGGTGAGTAGGTGAGTCGGTGAGTAGGTGAGTCGGTGAGTCGGTGAGTAGGTGAGTAGGTGAGTCGGTGAGTAGGTGAGTCGGTGAGTAGGTGAGTCGGTGAGTCGGTGAGTAGGTGAGTCGGTGAGTAGGTGAGTCGGTGAGTCGGTGAGTAGGTTAGTAGGTGAGTCGGTGAGTAGGTGAGTCGGTGAGTAGGTGAGTAGGTGAGTCGGTGAGTCGGTGAGTAGGTGAGTAGGTGAGTCGGTGAGTAGGTGAGTAGGTGAGTAGGTGAGTAGGTGAGTAGGTGAGTAGGTGAGTCGGTGAGTAGGTGAGTAGGTGAGTCGGTGAGTAGGTGAGTGAGTAGGTGAGTAGGTAGGTGAGTGAGTGAGTGAGTGGATGAGTGAGTGAGTGAATGAATGAGTGAGTGGGTGAGTGAGTGAGTAGGTGAGTAGGTGAGTGAGTAGGTGAGTGAGTAGGTGAGTAGGTAGGTGAGTGAGTGAGTGAGTGGATGAGTGAGTGAGTGAATGAATGAGTGAGTGGGTGAGTGAGTGAGTAGGTGAGTAGGTGAGTGAGTAGGTGAGTAGGTGAGTAGGTGAGTAGGTGAGTAGGTGAGTAGGTGAGTAGGTGAGTCGGTGAGTAGGTGAGTAGGTGAGTCGGTGAGTAGGTGAGTGAGTAGGTGAGTAGGTAGGTGAGTGAGTGAGTGAGTGGATGAGTGAGTGAGTAGGTGAGTAGGTGAGTGAGTAGGTGAGTGAGTAGGTGAGTAGGTGAGTAGGTGAGTAGGTGAGTCGGTGAGTCGGTGAGTAGGTGAGTCGGTGAGTAGGTGAGTCGGTGAGTAGGTGAGTCGGTGAGTAGGTGAGTCGGTGAGTAGGTGAGTCGGTGAGTCGGTGAGTAGGTGAGTAGGTGAGTCGGTGAGTAGGTGAGTCGGTGAGTCGGTGAGTAGGTGAGTAGGTGAGTAGGTGAGTCGGTGAGTCGGTGAGTAGGTGAGTAGGTGAGTCGGTGAGTAGGTGAGTCGGTGAGTCGGTGAGTAGGTGAGTAGGTGAGTCGGTGAGTAGGTGAGTCGGTGAGTCGGTGAGTCGGTGAGTAGGTGAGTCGGTGAGTCGGTGAGTAGGTGAGTCGGTGAGTAGGTGAGTAGGTGAGTCGGTGAGTAGGTGAGTCGGTGAGTAGGTGAGTCGGTGAGTCGGTGAGTAGGTGAGTAGGTGAGTCGGTGAGTAGGTGAGTCGGTGAGTCGGTGAGTAGGTGAGTAGGTGAGTAGGTGAGTCGGTGAGTCGGTGAGTAGGTGAGTAGGTGAGTCGGTGAGTAGGTGAGTCGGTGAGTCGGTGAGTAGGTGAGTAGGTGAGTCGGTGAGTAGGTGAGTCGGTGAGTCGGTGAGTCGGTGAGTAGGTGAGTCGGTGAGTAGGTGAGTAGGTGAGTCGGTGAGTAGGTGAGTCGGTGAGTCGGTGAGTAGGTGAGTAGGTGAGTCGGTGAGTAGGTGAGTCGGTGAGTCGGTGAGTGAGTAGGTGAGTGAGTAGGTGAGTGAGTGGGTGAGTGAGTGGGTGAGTGAGTAGGTGAGTGAGTGAGTGAGTGGATGAGTGAGTGAGTGAATGAATTAGTGAGTGAGTGAGTGAGTAGGTGAGTAGGTGAGTGAGTAGGTGAGTAGGTGAGTAGGTGAGTGAGTGGGTACCTGCGGTGCGCTTTGATGAACGCCACCAGCTCGTCCTCCGTGTGGGGTTTGTCCGGAATGGAAACGGCCTTCGACGTGAATGGCTCATAGAAGTCGACCTCGTTCAGTTTGAGAGACAACTTCTTGGCAGTCTACTTAGACACACAGTGACACGTAGATAGACACACTGAGACACTTAGACACACACACACAGAGACACACAAACATAGACGTCCACCTCGTTCAGTTTGAGAGACAACTTCTTGGCAGTCTACTTAGACACAGACAGAGACACACACTTAGACACATAGACACACACACAGAGACACACAGACAGACACACACACAGACACACACACACAGACACACAGACAGACACACACACAGACACACACAGACACACACACAGAGACACACAGACAGACACACACACAGACACACACACAGACACATACACAGAGACACACAGACACACACACAGACACATAGGCACACACACACAGACACACACACTTAGATAGACACACATAGACACACACACACAGACACACACACATACACACAGACAGACACACACACAGACACACACACACAGACACACACAAACAGACACACACACAGACACACAGAGACACACACACAGAGACACACACACAGACACACACACACACGCACACAGAGACACACAGAGAGAGACACACAGAGACACACAGACAGACAAACTTAGACACACTTAGACACACAGACAGACACACTTAGACACACACACAGAGACACACAGACAGACACACTTAGACACACATAGACACAAACACAGACACACACACAGAAACACACACACATAGACCCACCCACCCACTCACTCACCCACCCACTCACCAACCCACCCACTCAATCACTCACCCACTCACCCACCCACTCACTCACCCACCCACCCACCAACCCACCCACTCACCAACCCACCCACCCACTCACCCACTCACTCACCCACCCACTCACCCACCCACCCAATCACCCACCCACCCACCCACTCACCCACCCACTCACCCACCCACTCACCCACCCACTCACCCACCCACTCACTCACTCACCCACCCACCCACCCACCCACTCACCCACCCGCCCACTCACCCACCCACCCACTCACCCACTCACCCACTCACCCACCCACTCACTCACCCACCCACCCACTCACCCACCCACTCACTCACTCACCCACCCACCCACTCGCCCACCCACCCACCCACTCACCCACTCACCCACTCACCCACCCACCCACTCACCCACCCACTCACTCACTCACCCACCCACCCACTCACCCACCCACCCACTCACTCACCCACCCACTCACTCACTCACTCACCCACTCACCCACCCACTCACTCACCCACTCACCCACCCACTCACCCACCCACCCACTCACCCACCGACTCACCCACTCACTCACCCACTCACTCAACCACCCACCCATTCACTCACCCACCCACTCACCCACCCACCCACTCACCCACCCACCCACCCACTCACCCACCCACCCACCCACCCACTCACTCACCCACTCACCCACCCACCCACCCACTCACCCACTCACCCACCCACTCACCCACTCACCCACCCACCCACCCACTCACCCACCCACCCACTCACCAACCCACCCCTCCCGCTCACCACCCGCTCACCGCTTTATCGAATGTAGCGTAGAAGGGGATGTACGGTTGGAAATCTTTTGCAGCGTCTTCATAGGCCTTGTAGTCTGTAAGGAGCAGATGGTGAGTGGGTGAGTGAGTGGGTGGGTGAGTGGGTGAGTGAGTGCGTGGGTGGGTGGGTGAGTGAGTGGGTGAGTGGGTGGGTGAGTCGGTGGGTGAGTGGGTAGGTGGGTGGGTGAGTGGGTGAGTGGGTGAGTGAGTGAGTGGGTGGGTGAGTGGGTGGGTGAGTGGGTGAGTGAGTGGGTGGGTGGGTGAGTGGGTGAGTGAGTGGGTGGGTGGGTGGGTGAGTGAGTGGGTGAGTGGGTGGGTGAGTCGGTGGGTGAGTGGGTGGGTGGGTGAGTGGGTGGGTGAGTGAGTGGGTGAGTGAGTGGGTGAGTGAGTAGGTGGGTGGGTGAGTGGGTGAGTGAGTGGGTGGGTGAGTCGGTGGGTGAGTGGGTGGGTGGGTGGGTGAGTCGGTGGGTGAGTGGGTGGGTGAGTGAGTAGGTGGGTGGGTGAGTGGGTGAGTGAGTGGGTGGGTGAGTGGGTGAGTGAGTGGGTGAGTGAGTAGGTGGGTGGGTGAGTGGGTGAGTGAGTGGGTGAGTGGGTGGGTGAGTCGGTGGGTGAGTGGGTGGGTGGGTGAGTGGGTGAGTGAGTGGGTGGGTGAGTGGGTGGGTGAGTGGGTGAGTGGGTGGGTGGGTGAGTGGGTGAGTGAGTGGGTGAGTGAGTGGGTGAGTGAGTGGGTGAGTGAGTGGGTGGGTGAGTGGGTGGGTGGGTGAGTGGGTGGGTGAGTGGGTGGGTGGGTGAGTGGGTGGGTGGGTGAGTGGGTGGGTGGGTGAGTGGGTGAGTGAGTGGGTGAGTGAGTGACTGAGTGAGTGACTAACTGACTAACTGACTGACTGAGTGAGTGACTGACTGAGTGACTGACTGAGTGACTGAGTGAGTGACTGACTAAGTGACTGACTGAGTGACTAACTGACTAACTGACTGACTAACTGACTAACTGACTGACTGACTGACTAACTGACTGACTAACTGACTAACTGACTGACTGACTGAGTGAGTGACTGACTGAGTGACTGAGCGAGTGACTCACGCTCTGATTGATCGTTCTTGAAGAACCCGGCCACTTTGGGAATCTCGTCCACCGAGTGGAACGCCCTCAGCACAGTGAGTGACTGAGTGAGTGACTGAGTGAGTGACTGAGTGACTGAGTGACTGAGTGACTGACTGAGTGACTGAGTGACTGAGTGACTGACTGAGTGACTGAGTGAGTGACTGAGTGAGTGACTGAGTGAGTGACTGAGTGACTGAGTGACTGAGTGACTGACTGAGTGACTGAGTGACTGAGTGACTGCGTGACTGACTGAGTGACTGAGTGAGTGACTGAGTGAGTGACTGAGTGACTGAGTGACTGACTGAGTGACTGACTGACTGAGTGACTGAGTGACTGACTGAGTGACTGAGTGAGTGACTGAGTGAGTGACTGAGTGAGTGACTGAGTGACTGACTGAGTGAGTGACTGACTGAGTGACTGACTGACTAACTGAGTGACTGACTGACTGACTGAGTGACTGAGTGACTGAGTGACTAAGTGAGTGACTCACGCTCTGATTGATCGTTCTTGAAGAACCCGGCCACTTTGGGAATCTCGTCCACCGAGTGAAACGCCCTCAGCTCAGTGAGTGAGTGACTGACTGACTGAGTGAGTGACTGACTGACTGAGTGACTAAGTGAGTGACTGAGTGACTAAGTGAGTGACTCACGCTCTGATTGATCGTTCTTGAAGAACCCGGCCACTTTGGGAATCTCGTCGACCGAGTGGAACGACTGACTGAGTGACTGACTGACTGAGTGACTGAGTGACTGACTGAGTGACTGACTGACTGAGTGACTGACTGAGTGACTGAGTGAGTGAGTAACTGAGTGACTAAGTGACTGACTGAGTGACTGACTGACTGACTGAGTGAGTGACTGAGTGAGTGACTGAGTGACTGACTGACTGAGTGACTGACTGAGTGACTGAGTGAGTGAGTGACTGAGTGAGTGGGTGAGTGAGTGGGTGAGTGGGTGAGTGAGTGGGTGAGTGGGTGAGTGGATGAGTGACTGAGTGAGTGAGTAACTGAGTGACTAAGTGACTGACTGAGTGACTGACTGACTGAGTGAGTGACTGAGTGAGTGACTGAGTGACTGACTGACTGAGTGACTGACTGAGTGACTGAGTGAGTGAGTGACTGAGTGACTGACTGAGTGACTGACTGACTGACTGACTGAGTGAGTGACTGACTGAGTGACTGGCTGACTGAGTGACTGACTGACTGAGTGACTGACTGACTGAGTGACTGACTGACTGAGTGACTGACTGAGTGACTGAGTGAGTGAGTGACTGAGTGACTGAGTGACTGACTGAGTGACTGACTGACTAACTGACTGAGTGAGTGACTGACTGAGTGACTGACTGACTGAGTGACTGAGTGAGTGACTGAGTGAGTGACTAAGTGAGTGACTCACGCTCTGATTGATCGTTCTTGAAGAACCCGGCCACTTTGGGAATTTCGTCCACCGAGTGAAACGACTGAGTGAGTGACTGAGTGACTGACTGACTAACTGACTGAGTGAGTGAGTGAGTGACTAAGTGAGTGACTGAGTGACTGAGTGAGTGACTGAGTGACTGACTGAGTGACTGAGTGACTGAGTGACTGAGTGAGTGACTCACGCTCTGATTGATCGTTCTTGAAGAACCCGGCCACTTTGGGAATCTCGTCCACCGAGTGGAACGCCCTCAGCTCAGCGTCTCCAGTCAGCATCTCCACCGGGTCCTCCAGAAGCTGTCGCCATGGATACGGTGTCACCATCACCATGGAGATATCACCATGGAGATATCACCATGGAGATATCACCATGGAGATATCACCATGGAGATATCTCCATGGAGATATCACCATGGAGATATCACCATGGAGATATCACCATGGAGATATCACCATGGAGATATCACCATGGAGATATCTCCATGGAGATCTCACCATGGAGATATCATCATCACCATGGAGATCTCACCATGGAAACATCATCATCACCATGGAAATCTCACCATGGAGATATCACCATGGAGATATCACCATGGAGATATCACCATGGAGATATCTCCATGGAGATATCACCATGGAGATATCACCATGGAGATATCACCATGGAGATATCACCATGGATATAGAATCATGGAGGGAGTGAGACAATGAGTGAGTGAGTGAGTCGGTGAGTGAGTCAGTGGTGAGTCAGTGAGTGAGTCAGTGAGTGGGTGAGCGAGTGAGTCAGTGAGTTAGCGAGTGAGCGAGTGAGTGAGCGAGTGAGTGGGTGAGTCAGTGAGTGGGTGAGCGAGTGAGTGAGTCAGTGAGTCAGTGAGTGAGTGAGTGAGTGAGTCGGTGAGTGAGTCAGTGACTCAGTGAGTGAGTCAGTGGTGAGTCAGTGAGTGAGTCAGTGAGTGGGTGAGTGAGTGAGTCAGTGAGTGAGTCAGTGAGTGGGTGAGTGAGTGAGTCAGTGAGTTAGCGAGTGAGCGAGTGAGTGAGCGAGTGAGTGGGTGAGTCAGTGAGTGGGTGAGCGAGTGAGTGAGTGAGTGAGTCGGTGAGTGAGTGAGTGACTCAGTGAGTGAGTCAGTGGTGAGTCAGTGAGTGAGTCAGTGAGTGGGTGAGCGAGTGAGTGAGTGAGTGAGTGAGTCGGTGAGTGAGTTAGTGACTCAGTGAGTGAGTCAGTGGTGAGTCAGTGAGTGAGTCAGTGAGTGGGTGAGTGAGTGAGTCAGTGAGTTAGCGAGTGAGCGAGTGAGTGAGCGAGTGAGTGGGTGAGTCAGTGAGTGAGTGAGCGAGTGAGTGAGTGAGTGAGTCGGTGAGTGAGTGAGTGACTCAGTGAGTGAGTCAGTGGTGAGTCAGTGAGTGAGTCAGTGAGTGGGTGAGTGAGTGAGTCAGTGAGTCAGTGAGTTAGAGAGTGAGCGAGTGAGTGAGCGAGTGAGTGGGTGAGTCAGTGAGTGGGTGAGCGAGTGAGTGAGTGAGTCAGTGAGTCAGTGAGTGAGTGAGTGGGTGAGTGAGTGAGTGAGTCAGTGACTCAGTGAGTGAGTCAGTGGTGAGTCAGTGAGTGAGTCAGTGAGTGGGTGAGTGAGTGAGTCAGTGAGTTAGCGAGTGAGCGAGTGAGTGAGTGAGTGAGTGAGTGGGTGAGTGAGTGAGTGAGTGGGTGAGTGAGTGACTCAGTGAGTGAGTCAGTGGTGAGTCAGTGAGTGAGTCAGTGAGTTAGCGAGTGAGCGAGTGAGTGAGCGAGTGAGTGGGTGAGTCAGTGAGTGGGTGAACGAGTGAGTGAGTGAGTCAGTGAGTCAGTGAGTGAGTGAGTGGGTGAGTGAGTGAGTCAGTGACTCAGTGAGTGAATCAGTGGTGAGTCAGTGGTGAGTCAGTGAGTGAGTGAGTGGATGAGTGAGTGAGCGAGTCAGTGAGTGAGTGAGTCAGTGAGTGAGTGAATGAGTGAGGGAGTGAGTGAGTGAGTCAGTGAGTGAGTGACTGAGTGAGCGAGTGAGTGGGTGAGTGAGTGACTGAGCGAGTGACTGAGCGAGTGAGTGAGCGAGTGAGTGGGTGAGTCAGTGGTGAGTCAGTGAGTGAGTCAGTGTCTCAGTGAGTGAGTCAGTGAGTGAGTGAGTGAGTCAGTGAGTGAGTGAGGGGGTAAGTGAGCGAGTGGGTGAGTGGGTAAGTGAGCGAGCGAGTCAGTGAGTGAGTGGGTGAGCGAGTGATTGGGTGAGCGAGCGAGTGAGTGAGTGACTGAGTGAGTGTCTGAGTGAGTGACTGAGTGAGTGAGTGAGTGGGTGAGCGAGTGAGTGGGTGACTGAGTGAGTGACTGAGTGACTGAGTGAGTGGTGAGTGTCTGAGCGAGTCAGTGAGTGAGTGAGTGTGTGAGTGAGTGAGTGACTGAGAGACTGAGTGAGTGAGTGGGTGAGTGAGTGACTGAGTGACTGAGTGAGTGAGTGGGTGAGTGACTGAGTGAGTGACTGAGTGAGTGACTGAGTGAGTGAGTGAGCGAGTGACTGAGTGACTGAGTGAGTGAGTGAGCGAGTGAGTGAGTGAGTGAGTGAGTGAGCGAGTGAGTGGTGAGTGAGCGAGTGAGTGACTGAGTGAGCGGGTGACTGACCGAGTCAGTGAGCGAGTGAGTGGGTGAGTGAGTGAGTGACTGAGCGAGCGACTGAGCAACTGAGTGAGTGAGTGAGTGGGTGACTGAGTGGGTGACTGAGTGAGCGAGTGAGTGAGTGACTTAGTGAGTGACTGAGTGAGTGAGCAAGTGACTGAGTGACTGAGTGAGTGCGTGACTGAGTGAGTGAGCGAGTGGGTGAGTGAGTGACTGAGTGGGTGACTGAGTGAGTGACTGAGTGAGTGACTGAGCGGGTGACTGAGTGGGTCACTGAGTGAGTGAGTGAGTGACTGAGTGAGTGAGTGAGTGAGTGAGTGACTGAGTGAGTGAGCGAGTGAGTGACTGAGTGACTGAGTGAGTGAGTGACTGAGCGGTTGAGCGAGTGAGCGACTGAGTGACTGAGTGAGTGACTGAGTGAGTGAGTGAGCGAGTGAGTGAGTGGGTGAGCGAGTGAGTGAGTGACTGAGTGAGTGACTGAGTGAGTGAGTGAGTGACTGACTGAGTGAGTGAGTGACTGAGTGACTGAGCGGGCGACTTAGTGGGTGACTGAGTGGGTGACTGAGTTGGTGAGTCAGCCCTCACGTCCAGGATGAACTCCACGATGACGTCAGCAGAGAACTCTCCGTCAAACTCCACCACATGGTCGTCCTTGAAGATGAACATGCTGTCCACCTCGGTCACGCCTACACAGAGGTCACGCAGAGGTCACACAGAGGTCACGTAGAGGTCACACAGAGGTCACGCTGTCTACTTCTGTCACGCCTACACAGAGGTCACGCAGAGGTCAAACAGAGGTCACGTAGAGGTCAAACAGAGGTCACACAAAGGTCATGCTGTCCACCTCGGTCACGCCTACACAGAGGTCACGCAGACGTCACGTAGAGGTCACACAGAGGTCACACAAAGGTCATGCTGTCCACCTCGGTCACGCCTACACAGAGGTCACGCAGAGGTCACACAGAGGTCACGCAGAGGTCACGTTGTCCACCTTGGTGACGCCTACACAGAGGTCATGCAGAGGTCATGTAGAGGTCACGCAGAGGTCACACAGAGGTCACGCTGTCCACCTCGGTCACGCCTACACAGGGGTCACACAGAGGTCACGTAGAGGTCACACAGAGGTCACGCTGTCCACCTCGGTCACGCCTACACAGAGGTCATGTATAGGTCATGCAGATGTCACACAGAGGTCACGGAGAGGTCACGCAGAGGTCACGTAGAGGGCACGCTGTCTACCTTTGTCACGCCTACACAGAGGTCACGCAGAGGTCACGCAGAGGTCACACAGAGGTCACACTGTCCACCTCGGTCACGCCTACACAGAGGTCACACAGAGGTCACGCAGAGGTCACACAGAGGTCACGCTGTCCACCTCGGTCACGCCTACACGGGGCACGCAGAGGTCACAAAGAGGTCACGTAGAGGTCACGCTGTCCACCTCGGTCACGCCCACACAGAGGTCACACAGACGTCACGTAGAGGTCAAACAGAGGTCACACAGAGGTCACGCTGTCCACCTAAGTCATGCCTACACAGAGGTCACGCAGAGGTCACACAGATGTCACACAGAGGTCACACAGAGGTCACGCAGAGGTCACACTGTCCACCTAAGTCACGCCTACACAGAGGTCACAAAGAGGTCACGTAGAGGTCAAACAGAGGTCACGCAGAGGTCACACAGAGGTCACTCTGTCCTCCTCGGTGACGCCTACACAGAGGTTACGCAGAGGTCATACGACTAGTGCTAGGTAATAGTACTAACTAGTACTAACTAACTAGTACTAGTTAGTTAGTACTAGTTAGTGTGCTAGTTAGTGTGCTAGTTAGTGTTGCTAGTTAGTGTGCTAGTTAGTGTACTAGTTAGTGTGCTAGTTAGTGTACTAGTTAGTGTACTAGTTAGTGTACTAGTTAGTGTGCTAGTTAGTGTACTAGTTAGTGTGCTAGTTAGTGTACTAGTTAGTGTGCTAGTTAGTGTACTAGTTAGTGTACTAGTTAGTGTGCTAGTTAGTGTGCTAGTTAGTGTGCTAGTTAGTGTGCTAGTTAGTGTACTAGTTAGTGTGCTAGTTAGTGTACTAGTTAGTGTACTAGTTAGTGTACTAGTTAGTGTGCTAGTTAGTGTACTAGTTAGTGTGCTAGTTAGTGTACTAGTTAGTGTGCTAGTTAGTGTGCTAGTTAGTGTGCTAGTTAGTGTGCTAGTTAGTGTACTAGTTAGTGTGCTAGTTAGTGTTGCTAGTTAGTGTGCTAGTTAGTGTACTAGTTAGTGTGCTAGTTAGTGTACTAGTTAGTGTACTAGTTAGTGTACTAGTTAGTGTGCTAGTTAGTGTACTAGTTAGTGTGCTAGTTAGTGTACTAGTTAGTGTGCTAGTTAGTGTACTAGTTAGTGTACTAGTTAGTGTGCTAGTTAGTGTGCTAGTTAGTGTGCTAGTTAGTGTGCTAGTTAGTGTACTAGTTAGTGTGCTAGTTAGTGTACTAGTTAGTGTACTAGTTAGTGTACTAGTTAGTGTGCTAGTTAGTGTACTAGTTAGTGTGCTAGTTAGTGTACTAGTTAGTGTGCTAGTTAGTGTACTAGTTAGTGTACTAGTTAGTGTGCTAGTTAGTGTGCTAGTTAGTGTGCTAGTTAGTGTGCTAGTTAGTGTACTAGTTAGTGTACTAGTTAGTGTACTAGTTAGTGTACTAGTTAGTGTGCTAGTTAGTGTACTAGTTAGTGTGCTAGTTAGTGTACTAGTTAGTGTGCTAGTTAGTGTACTAGTTAGTGTACTAGTTAGTGTGCTAGTTAGTGTGCTAGTTAGTGTGCTAGTTAGTGTGCTAGTTAGTGTGCTAGTTAGTGTACTAGTTAGTGTACTAGTTAGTGTGCTAGTTAGTGTACTAGTTAGTGTGCTAGTTAGTGTACTAGTTAGTGTGCTAGTTAGTGTACTAGTTAGTGTACTAGTTAGTGTGCTAGTTAGTGTGCTAGTTAGTGTGCTAGTTAGTGTACTAGTTAGTGTGCTAGTTAGTGTACTAGTTAGTGTACTAGTTAGTGTACTAGTTAGTGTGCTAGTTAGTGTACTAGTTAGTGTGCTAGTTAGTGTACTAGTTAGTGTGCTAGTTAGTGTACTAGTTAGTGTACTAGTTAGTGTGCTAGTTAGTGTACTACTTAGTGTGCTAGTTAGTGTGCTAGTTAGTGTACTAGTTAGTGTGCTAGTTAGTGTGCTAGTTAGTGTACTAGTTAGTGTACTAGTTAGTGTACTAGTTAGTGTGCTAGTTAGTGTACTAGTTAGTGTACTAGTTAGTGTGCTAGTTAGTGTACTAGTTAGTGTACTAGTTAGTGTGCTAGTTAGTGTGCTAGTTAGTGTACTAGTTAGTGTACTAGTTAGTGTGCTAGTTAGTGTACTAGTTAGTGTACTAGTTAGTGTGCTAGTTAGTGTGCTAGTTAGTGTACTAGTTAGTGTACTAGTTAGTGTACTAGTTAGTGTGCTAGTTAGTGTGCTAGTTAGTGTACTAGTTAGTGTACTAGTTAGTGTACTAGTTAGTGTGCTAGTTAGTGTGCTAGTTAGTGTACTAGTTAGTGTACTAGTTAGTGTACTAGTTAGTGTGCTAGTTAGTGTACTAGTTAGTGTACTAGTTAGTGTGCTAGTTAGTGTGCTAGTTAGTGTACTAGTTAGTGTTACTAGTTAGTGTGCTAGTTAGTGTGCTAGTTAGTGTACTAGTTAGTGTGCTAGTTAGTGTACTAGTTAGTGTACTAGTTAGTGTGCTAGTTAGTGTGCTAGTTAGTGTGCTAGTTAGTGTACTAGTTAGTGTGCTAGTTAGTGTACTAGTTAGTGTACTAGTTAGTGTACTAGTTAGTGTGCTAGTTAGTGTACTAGTTAGTGTGCTAGTTAGTGTACTAGTTAGTGTGCTAGTTAGTGTACTAGTTAGTGTACTAGTTAGTGTGCTAGTTAGTGTGCTAGTTAGTGTGCTAGTTAGTGTGCTAGTTAGTGTACTAGTTAGTGTGCTAGTTAGTGTACTAGTTAGTGTACTAGTTAGTGTGCTAGTTAGTGTGCTAGTTAGTGTGCTAGTTAGTGTGCTAGTTAGTGTACTAGTTAGTGTGCTAGTTAGTGTGCTAGTTAGTGCGCTAGTTAGTGTACTAGTTAGTGTACTAGTTAGTGTACTAGTTAGTGTACTAGTTAGTGTACTAGTTAGTGTACTAGTTAGTGCACTAGTTAGTGTGCTAGTTAGTGTGCTAGTTAGTGTGCTAGTTAGTGTACTAGTTAGTGTACTAGTTAGTGTACTAGTTAGTGTACTAGTTAGTGTTCTAGTTAGTGTACTAGTTAGTGTACTAGTTAGTGTACTAGTTAGTGTGCTAGTTAGTGTACTAGTTAGTGTGCTAGTTAGTGTACTAGTTAGTGTGCTAGTTAGTGTACTAGTTAGTGTACTAGTTAGTGTGCTAGTTAGTGTGCTAGTTAGTGTGCTAGTTAGTGTGCTAGTTAGTGTACTAGTTAGTGTGCTAGTTAGTGTACTAGTTAGTGTACTAGTTAGTGTACTAGTTAGTGTGCTAGTTAGTGTACTAGTTAGTGTGCTAGTTAGTGTACTAGTTAGTGTGCTAGTTAGTGTACTAGTTAGTGTACTAGTTAGTGTGCTAGTTAGTGTGCTAGTTAGTGTGCTAGTTAGTGTGCTAGTTAGTGTACTAGTTAGTGTGCTAGTTAGTGTACTAGTTAGTGTACTAGTTAGTGTGCTAGTTAGTGTTACTAGTTAGTGTGCTAGTTAGTGTACTAGTTAGTGTGCTAGTTAGTGTGCTAGTTAGTGTGCTAGTTAGTGTACTAGTTAGTGTGCTAGTTAGTGTACTAGTTAGTGTACTAGTTAGTGTACTAGTTAGTGTGCTAGTTAGTGTGCTAGTTAGTGTACTAGTTAGTGTGCTAGTTAGTGTACTAGTTAGTGTACTAGTTAGTGTGCTAGTTAGTGTACTAGTTAGTGTGCTAGTTAGTGTACTAGTTAGTGTGCTAGTTAGTGTACTAGTTAGTGTACTAGTTAGTGTGCTAGTTAGTGTGCTAGTTAGTGTACTAGTTAGTGTGCTAGTTAGTGTGCTAGTTAGTGTACTAGTTAGTGTGCTAGTTAGTGTGCTAACTAGCACACTAACTAGCACACTAACTAGCACACTAAGTAGTGCAACTCACCGAGTTTGCGGGCGACCTTCTTGTCGTCTTCGGCGTCGAGCAAAGCGAAGGCGACGCCCCTTGCCTCGAGCACCTGGGCAGCCATCTGGGGGCACACGTGACACACACGTGACACACACGTGACACACACGTCACTCATGTGACACACAGACACACACACAGACGCACACACAGACACACACACGTGACACACACGTGACACACACGTCACTCATGTGACACACACACAGACGCACACACAGACACACACACACACAGACACAGACACACAGACACAGACACACACACACACACAGACACACACACAGACGCACACACAGAAACACACACACACAAACGCACACACACACAGACACAGACACACACACAGACACACACACACAGACACAGACACACACGTGACACACACACAGACGCACACACAGAAACACACACACAGACACACAAACGCACACACACAGACACAGACACACACACAGACACACACACACAGACACACACAGTGACACACACGTGACTCATGTGTGTGTCATGCGTGTGTGTATTAATGTATAGTGTAGTGCTTAGTGTAGTGTAGTAGTGTATAGTGTAGTGTATAGTGTAGTGTATAGTGTAGTGTATAGTGTAGTGTAGTAGTGTATAGTGTAGTGTATAGTGTAGTGTAGTAGTGTATAGTGTAGTGTAGTAGTGTATAGTGTAGTGTAGTAGTGTATAGTGTAGTAGTGTATAGTGCAGTGTAGTAGTGTATAGTGTAGTGTAGTAGTGTAGTGTATAGTGTAGTGTATAGTGTAGTGTAGTAGTGTAGTAGTGTATAGTGTAGTGTAGTAGTGTATAGTGTAGTGTATAGTGTAGTGTATAGTGTAGTGTATAGTGTAGTGTATAGTGTAGTGTATAGTGTAGTGTATAGTCTAGTGTAGTAGTGTATAGTGTATAGTGTAGTGTATAGTGTAGTGTATAGTGTAGTGTATAGTAGTGTATAGTGTAGTGTATAGTGTAGTGTATAGTGCATAGTGTAGTAGTGTAGTGTATAGTGTAGTGTATAGTGTAGTGTATAGTGTAGTGTATAGTGTAGTGTATAGTGTAGTGTATAGTGTAGTGTATAATATAGTGTATAGTAGTGTATAGTGTAGTGTATAGTGTAGTGTATAGTGTATAGTTTAGTGTATAGTGTAGTGTATAGTGTGGTGTATAGTGTATAGTGTAGTGTATAGTGTAGTGTATAGTGTAGTGTATAGTGTATAGTGTAGTGTATAGTGTAGTGTATAGTGTAGCGTAGTGTATAGTGTAGTGTATAGTGTAGTGTATAGTGTAGTGTATAGTGTAGTGTATAGTGTATAGTGTAGTGTATAGTGTAGTGTAGTGTGTAGTGTATAGTGTAGTGTATAGTGTAGTGTATAGTGTAGTGTATAATATAGTGTATAGTAGTGTATAGTGTAGTGTATAGTGTATAGTGTAGTGTATAGTGTAGTGTATAGTGTATAGTGTAGTGTTGTAGTGTATAGTGTAGTGAATAATGTAGTTTATAATGTAGTGTAGTGTATAGTGTAGTGTATAGTGTAGTGTATAAGGTACCTCCAGCACCAACTCGGTCATGGCGTGCTGTTTAGCCGCGATGGCATCTCCTGCCGGCAGGGGGCGATGCAAGATAGTGTAGTGTGTAGTGTATAGTGTAGTGTAGTAGTGTAGTAGTTTATAATGTAGCGTAGTGTATAAGGTACCTCCAGCACCAACTCGGTCATGGCGTGCTGTTTAGCCGCGATGGCATCTCCTGCCGGCAGGGGGCGATGCAGGATAGTGTAGTGTGTAGTGTATAGTGTAGTAGTGTAGTGTATAGTGTAGTGTAGTAGTGTATAGTGTAGTGTATAGTGTAGTAGTGTAGTGTACAGTGTATAGTGTAGTGTATAGTGTAGTGTAGTAGTGTATAGTGTAGTGTATAGTGTAGTAGTGTAGTGTAGCGTAGTGTATAGTGTATAGTGTAGTAGTGTATAATGTAGCGTAGTGTATAGTGTAGTGTGTAGTGTATAGTGTAGTTTATAAAGTAGCGTAGTGTATAAGGTACCTCCAGCACCAACTCGGTCATGGCGTGCTGTTTAGCCGCGATGGCATCTCTTGTATAGTGTAGTGTATAGTGTAGTGTGTAGTGTAGTGTGTAGTGTATAGTGTAGTGTATAGTGTATAGTGTAGTGTATAGTGTAGTGTATAAGGTACCTCCAGCACCAACTCGGTCATGGCGTGCTGTTTAGCCGCGATGGCATCTCTTGTATAGTGTAGTGTATAGTGTAGTGTGTAGTGTAGTGTGTAGTGTATAGTGTAGTGTATAGTGTATAGTGTAGTGTATAGTGTAGTGTATAAGGTACCTCCAGCACCAACTCGGTCATGGCGTGCTGTTTAGCCGCGATGGCATCTCTTGTATAGTGTAGTGTATAGTGTAGTGTGTAGTGTAGTGTGTAGTGTATAGTGTAGTGTATAGTGTATAGTGTAGTGTATAGTGTAGTGTATAAGGTACCTCCAGCACCAACTCGGTCATGGCGTGCTGTTTAGCCGCGATGGCATCTCTTGTATAGTGTAGTGTATAGTGTAGTGTGTAGTGTAGTGTGTAGTGTATAGTGTAGTGTATAGTGTATAGTGTAGTGTATAGTGTAGTGTATAAGGTACCTCCAGCACCAACTCGGTCATGGCGTGCTGTTTAGCCGCGATGGCATCTCTTGTATAGTGTAGTGTATAGTGTAGTGTGTAGTGTAGTGTGTAGTGTATAGTGTAGTGTATAGTGTATAGTGTAGTGTATAGTGTAGTGTATAAGGTACCTCCAGCACCAACTCGGTCATGGCGTGCTGTTTAGCCGCGATGGCATCTCTTGTATAGTGTAGTGTATAGTGTAGTGTGTAGTGTAGTGTGTAGTGTATAGTGTAGTGTATAGTGTATAGTGTAGTGTATAGTGTAGTGTATAAGGTACCTCCAGCACCAACTCGGTCATGGCGTGCTGTTTAGCCGCGATGGCATCTCTTGTATAGTGTAGTGTATAGTGTAGTGTGTAGTGTAGTGTGTAGTGTATAGTGTAGTGTATAGTGTATAGTGTAGTGTATAGTGTAGTGTATAAGGTACCTCCAGCACCAACTCGGTCATGGCGTGCTGTTTAGCCGCGATGGCATCTCTTGTATAGTGTAGTGTATAGTGTAGTGTGTAGTGTAGTGTGTAGTGTATAGTGTAGTGTATAGTGTAGTGTATAGTGTAGTGTATAAGGTACCTCCAGCACCAACTCGGTCATGGCGTGCTGTTTAGCCGCGATGGCATCTCCTGCCGGCAGGGGGCGATGCAGAAGGACTCCGATGGCCGCGTGGGAACTTAAGGCAGCTTTGTAGTTGCGAGCTGAAAGGTCGAGTACTCGGTCGACTCCATCGTAGCGAGGGAAGCCCAGGCCCGAGGTGGATGATGCGGCGGTGATCGGGAGGACAGAGACGAGAAGGACGAGTAGGAGGAGGTGGTGGTTGTGGTTGTTGATGTTGTTGTTGATGTTGTGGTGTAGATGAAGGGGTGGAGAGGTGAACCGGCGTAGGGGAGGCAGCATCTTGATGGGTGGGGTGGGTGGGGCTGTGGGTGGGTGAGTGGGTGGGTGGGTGGGTGGGTGAGTGGGTGAGTGGGTGGGTGGGTGGGTGAGTGGGTGAGTGGGTGGGTGGGTGAGTAGGTGAGTGGGTGGGTGGGTGAGTGGGTGAGTGGGTGGGTGAGTGAGTGGGTGGGTGGGTGAGTGAGTGGGTGGGTTGGTGAATGAGTGGGTGGGTGGGTGAGTGGGTGGGTGGGTGAGTGGGTGGGTGGGTGCGTGGGTGGGTGGGTGGGTGAGTGGGTGAGTGGGTGGGTGGGTGAGTGGGTGAGTGAGTGGGTGAGTGGGTGGGTGAGTGGGTGAGTGGGTGGGTGAGTGAGTGAGTGGGTGGGTGGGTGGTTGAGTGGGTGGGTGGTGAGTGGGTGGGTGGGTGAGTGGGTGGGTGAGTGGGTGGGTGGGTGGGTGGGTGAGTGGGTGGGTGAGTGAGTGGGTGGGTGAGTGGGTGCGTGGGTGGGTGGGTGAGTGGGTGGGTGGGTGAGTGGGTGGGTGGGTGAGTGGGTGGGTGAGTGGGTGAGTGGGTGGGTGAGTGGGTGAGTAGGTGAGTGGGTGGGTGGGTGAGTGGGTGGGTGGGTGGGTGAGTGATTGAATGGGTGGGTGAGTGAGTGGGTGAGTGGGTGGGTGGGTGAGTGGGTGAGTGAGTATGTGGGTGGGTGGGTGAGTGAGTGAGTGGGTGGGTGGGTGAGTGATTGAATGGGTGGGTGGGTGAGTGGGTGGGTGAGTGGGTGAGTGAGTGGGTGAGTGGGTGAGTGAGTATGTGGGTGGGTGGGTGGGTGAGTGGGTGGGTGGGTGGGTGAGTGGGTGGGTGAGTGGGTGAGTGGGTGGGTGAGTGGGTGAGTGAGTGGGTGAGTGAGTGGGTGAGTGGGTGAGTGGGTGAGTGGGTGAGTGGGTGGGTGGGTGAGTGGGTCGGTGGGTGAGTGAGTGAATGGGTGGGTGAGTGAGTGGGTGGGTGGGTGAGTGGGTGGGTGGTTGAGTGGGTGGGTGAGTGGGTGAGTGAGTGGGTGAGTGAGTGGGTGAGTGGGTGAGTGGGTGAGTGGGTGAGTGGGTGGGTGGGTGAGTGGGTCGGTGGGTGAGTGAGTGAATGGGTGGGTGAGTGAGTGGGTGGGTGGGTGAGTGGGTGGGTGGTTGAGTGGGTGGGTGAGTGGGTGGGTGAGTGGGTGAGTGGGTGGGTGAGTGGGTGAGTGGGTGGGTGAGTGAGTGGGTGGGTTGGTGAGTGAGTGGGTGGGTGGGTGAGTGGGTGGGTGGGTGAGTGGGTGGGTGGGTGGGTGCGTGGGTGGGTGGGTGGGTGAGTGGGTGAGTGGGTGGGTGGGTGAGTGGGTGAGTGAGTGGGTGAGTGGGTGGGTGAGTGGGTGAGTGGGTGGGTGAGTGAGTGAGTGGGTGGGTGGGTGGTTGAGTGGGTGGGTGGTGAGTGGGTGGGTGGGTGAGTGGGTGGGTGAGTGGGTGGGTGGGTGGGTGGGTGAGTGGGTGGGTGAGTGAGTGGGTGGGTGAGTGGGTGCGTGGGTGGGTGGGTGAGTGGGTGGGTGGGTGAGTGGGTGGGTGGGTGAGTGGGTGGGTGAGTGGGTGAGTGGGTGGGTGAGTGGGTGAGTGGGTGGGTGAGTGGGTGAGTAGGTGAGTGGGTGGGTGGGTGAGTGGGTGGGTGGGTGGGTGAGTGATTGAATGGGTGGGTGGGTGAGTGGGTGGGTGAGTGGGTGAGTGAGTGGGTGAGTGGGTGGGTGGGTGAGTGGGTGAGTGAGTATGTGGGTGGGTGGGTGAGTGAGTGAGTGAGTGGGTGGGTGGGTGAGTGATTGAATGGGTGGGTGGGTGAGTGGGTGGGTGAGTGGGTGAGTGAGTGGGGTGAGTGGGGTGAGTGAGTATGTGGGTGGGTGGGTGGGTGAGTGGGTGGGTGGGTGGGTGAGTGGGTGAGTGGGTGGGTGAGTGGGTGAGTGAGTGGGTGAGTGAGTGGGTGGGTGGGTGAGTGGGTGAGTGGGTGAGTGGGTGAGTGGGTGGGTGGGTGAGTGGGTGGGTGGGGTGGGTGGGTGAGTGGGTGGGTGGGTGGGTGAATGAGTGTGTGGGTGAGTGTGTGAGTGAGTGGGTGGGTGAGTGGGTGGGTGGGTGGGTGAGTGGGTGAGTGAGTGGGTGGGTGGGTGGGTGAGTGAGTGGGTGGGTGGGTGGGTGGGTGAGTGAGTGGGTGGGTGGGTGGGTGAGTGGGTGGGTGAGTGGGTGGGTGGGTGAGTGAGTGGGTGGGTGGGTGAGTGGGTGGGTGGGTGCGTGGGTGGGTGGGTGAGTGGGTGAGTGGGTGGGTGGGTGGGTGAGTGAGTGAGTGAGTGGGTGGGTGGGTGAGTGGGTGAGTGAGTGGGTGAGTGGGTGGGTGAGTGGGTGAGTGGGTGGGTGAGTGGGTGGGTGGGTGGGTGAGTGGGTCGGTGGGTGAGTGTGTGAGTGGGTGGGTGAGTGAGTGGGTGGGTGGGTGAGTGGGTGGGTGGGTGGTTGAGTGGGTGGGTGGTGAGTGGGTGGGTGGGTGAGTGGGTGGGTGAGTGGGTGGGTGAGTGAGTGGGTGGGTGAGTGGGTGCGTGGGTGGGTGGGTGAGTGGGTGGGTGGGTGAGTGAGTGGGTGGGTGAGTGGGTGGGTGAGTGGGTGGGTGAGTGGGTGGGTGAGTGAGTGAGTGGGTGGGTGAGTGAGTGGGTGGGTGAGTGGGTGCGTGGGTGGGTGAGTGGGTGGGTGGGTGAGTGCGTGGGTGAGTGGGTGGGTGGGTGAGTGAGTGGGTGGGTGGGTGAGTGGGTGGGTGGGTGCGTGGGTGGGTGGGTGAGTGGGTGAGTGGGTGGGTGGGTGGGTGAGTGAGTGAGTGGGTGGGTGGGTGAGTGGGTGAGTGAGTGGGTGAGTGGGTGGGTGAGTGGGTGAGTGGGTGGGTGAGTGGGTGGGTGGGTGGGTGAGTGGGTCGGTGGGTGAGTGAGTGAGTGGGTGGGTGAGTGAGTGGGTGGGTGGGTGGGTGAGTGGGTGGGTGGGTGGTTGAGTGGGTGGGTGGTGAGTGGGTGGGTGGGTGAGTGGGTGGGTGAGTGGGTGGGTGAGTGAGTGGGTGGGTGAGTGGGTGCGTGGGTGGGTGGGTGAGTGGGTGGGTGGGTGAGTGAGTGGGTGGGTGAGTGGGTGGGTGAGTGGGTGGGTGAGTGAGTGAGTGGGTGGGTGAGTGAGTGGGTGGGTGAGTGGGTGCGTGGGTGGGTGAGTGGGTGGGTGGGTGAGTGGGTGGGTGGGTGAGTGGGTGGGTGGGTGCGTGGGTGGGTGGGTGAGTGGGTGAGTGGTGGGTGGGTGGGTGAGTGAGTGAGTGAGTGGGTGGGTGGGTGAGTGGGTGAGTGGGTGGGTGGGTGGGTGAATGAGTGTGTGGGTGAGTGTGTGAGTGAGTGGGTGGGTGAGTGGGTGGGTGGGTGGGTGAGTGGGTGAGTGAGTGGGTGGGTGGGTGGGTGAGTGAGTGGGTGGGTGGGTGGGTGGGT
The DNA here is from genome assembly GCF_964198595.1 of Lampetra fluviatilis. Taxonomy (NCBI): domain Eukaryota; kingdom Metazoa; phylum Chordata; class Hyperoartia; order Petromyzontiformes; family Petromyzontidae; genus Lampetra; species Lampetra fluviatilis. The sequence goes on along the minus strand of NW_027620504.1, from coordinate 12,877 downwards.
GAGTGAGTGGGTGGGTGGGTGAGTGGGTGGGTGAGTGGGTGGGTGGGTGAGTGAGTGGGTGGGTGGGTGAGTGGGTGGGTGGGTGCGTGGGTGGGTGGGTGAGTGGGTGAGTGGGTGGGTGGGTGGGTGAGTGAGTGAGTGGGTGGGTGGGTGAGTGGGTGAGTGAGTGGGTGAGTGGGTGGGTGAGTGGGTGAGTGGGTGGGTGAGTGGGTGGGTGGGTGGGTGAGTGGGTCGGTGGGTGAGTGAGTGAGTGGGTGGGTGAGTGAGTGGGTGGGTGGGTGGGTGAGTGGGTGGGTGGGTGGTTGAGTGGGTGGGTGGTGAGTGGGTGGGTGGGTGAGTGGGTGGGTGAGTGGGTGGGTGAGTGAGTGGGGTGGGTGAGTGGGTGCGTGGGTGGGTGGGTGAGTGGGTGGGTGGGTGAGTGAGTGGGTGGGTGAGTGGGTGGGTGAGTGGGTGGGTGAGTGAGTGAGTGGTGGGTGGGTGAGTGAGTGGGTGGGTGAGTGGGTGCGTGGGTGGGTGAGTGGGTGGGTGGGTGAGTGCGTGGGTGAGTGGGGTGGGTGGGTGAGTGAGTGGGTGGGTGGGTGAGTGGGTGGGTGGGTGCGTGGGTGGGTGGGTGAGTGGGTGAGTGGGTGGGTGGGTGGGTGAGTGAGTGAGTGGGTGGGTGGGTGAGTGGGGTGAGTGAGTGGTGAGTGGGTGGGTGAGTGGGTGAGTGGGTGGGTGAGTGGGTGGGTGGGTGGGTGAGTGGGTCGGTGGGTGAGTGAGTGAGTGGGTGGGTGAGTGAGTGGGTGGGTGGGTGGGTGAGTGGGTGGGTGGGTGGTTGAGTGGGTGGGTGGTGAGTGGGTGGGTGGGTGAGTGGGTGGGTGAGTGGGTGGGTGAGTGAGTGGGTGGGTGAGTGGGTGCGTGGGTGGGTGGGTGAGTGGGTGGGTGGGTGAGTGAGTGGGTGGGTGAGTGGGTGGGTGAGTGGGTGGGTGAGTGAGTGAGTGGGTGGGTGAGTGAGTGGGTGGGTGAGTGGGTGCGTGGGTGGGTGAGTGGGTGGGTGGGTGAGTGCGTGGGTGAGTGGGTGGGTGGGTGAGTGGGTGGGTGAGTGGGTGGGTGAGTGAGTGGGTGGGTGAGTGGGTGGGTAAGTTGGTGGGTGAGTGGGTGGGTGGGTGAGTGGGTCGGTGGGTGAGTGAGTGAGTGGGTGGGTGAGTGAGTGGGTGGGTGGGTGAGTGGGTGGGTGGGTGGGTGAGTGGGTCGGTGGGTGAGTGAGTGAGTGGGTGGGTGAGTGAGTGGGTGGGTGGGTGGGTGAGTGGGTGGGTGGGTGGTTGAGTGGGTGGGTGGTGAGTGAGTGGGTGGGTGAGTGAGTGGGTGGGTGGGTGGGTGAGTGGGTGGGTGGGTGGTTGAGTGGGTGGGTGGTGAGTGGGTGGGTGGGTGAGTGGGTGGGTGAGTGGGTGGGTGAGTGAGTGGGTGGGTGAGTGGGTGCGTGGGTGGGTGGGTGAGTGGGTGGGTGGGTGAGTGAGTGGGTGGGTGAGTGGGTGGGTGAGTGGGTGGGTGAGTGAGTGAGTGGGTGGGTGAGTGAGTGGGTGGGTGAGTGGGTGCGTGGGTGGGTGAGTGGGTGGGTGGGTGAGTGCGTGGGTGAGTGGGTGGGTGGGTGAGTGGGTGGGTGAGTGGGTGGGTGGAGTGAGTGGGTGGGTGAGTGGGTGGGTAAGTTGGTGGGTGAGTGGGTGGGTGGGTGAGTGGGTCGGTGGGTGAGTGAGTGAGTGGGTGGGTGGGTGAGTGGGTGGGTGGGTGAGTGGGTGGGTGGGTGGGTGAGTGGGTCGGTGGGTGAGTGAGTGAGTGGGTGGGTGAGTGAGTGGGTGGGTGGGTGAGTGGGTGGGTGGGTGAGTGGGTGGGTTGGTGAGTGAGTGAGTGGGTGTGTGGGTGAGTGGGTGGGTGAGTGGGTGGGTGAGTGGGTGGGTGGGTGAGTGGGTGGGTGGGTGAGTGAGTGGGTGGGTGGGTGAGTGGGTGGGTGAGTGGGTGGGTGGGTGATTGAGTGAGTGGGTGGGTGAGTGGGTGAGTGGGTGGGTGGGTGGGTGAGTGAGTGAGTGAGTGGGTGGGTGGGTGGGTGGGTGAGTGGGTGGGTTGGTGAGTGAGTGAGTGGGTGTGTGGGTGAGTGGGTGGGTGAGTGGGTGGGTGAGTGGGTGGGTGGGTGAGTGGGTGGGTGAGTGAGTGGGTGAGTGGGTGGGTGGGTGAGTGGGTGAGTGAGTATGTGGGTGGGTGGGTGAGTGAGTGGGTGAGTGGGTGGGTGAGTGGGTGATTGAGTGAGTGGGTGAGTGGGTGGGTGAGTGGGTGAGTGAGTGGGTGAGTGGGTGGGTGAGTGGGTGGGTGGGTGAGTGGGTGAGTGAGTATGTGGGTGGGTGGGTGAGTGAGTGGGTGAGTGGGTGGGTGAGTGGGTGGGTGATTGAGTGAGTGGGTGAGTGGTGGGTGGGTGAGTGGGTGAGTGAGTTGGTGAGTGGGTGGGTGGGTGAGTGGGTGAGTGGGTGAGTGAATGGGTGGGTGGGTGGGTGAGTGAGTGAGTGGGTGGGTGAGTGGGTGAGTGAGTGAGTGAGTGGGTGGGTGAGTGAGTGAGTGGGTGAGTGGGTGAGTGAGTGAGTGGGTGGGTGATTGAGTGAGTGGGTGAGTGGGTGGGTGGGTGAGTGAATGGGTGGGTGGGTGGGTGATTGAGTGAGTGGGTGAGTGGGTGAGTGGGTGGGTGAGTGGGTGAGTGGGTGGGTGAGTGGGTGAGTGGGTGGGTGAGTGATTGAATGGGTGGGTGAGTAGGTGAGTGGGTGTGTGTATGTGTGTGTTGTGGTAGGGGAGGATTAGAGGTGCAATGGTTAGCGTACGAAGATTCTCACAGAGACACACAGAGACACACAGATTCATAGAGACACGTGAGGAGAGAAAGGTCCCCCAGGTAGCCTCTAGCAGGGCTGTAGGGGCAAGTGCTGTCAGACAGACAAAGCTACCCCAGGTAGCCTCTAGCAGGGCTGTAAGGGCAAGTGCTGTCACACAGAAAAAGCTACCCCAGGTAGCCTCTAGCAGGGCTGTAGGGGCAAGTGCTGTCACACAGAAAAAGCTACCCCAGGTAGCCTCTAGCAGGGCTGTAAGGGCAAGTGCTGGCAGACAGACGAAGCTCCCCCAGGTAGCCTCTAGCAGGGCTGTAGGGGCAAGTGCTGTTACACAGACAAAGCTACCCCAGGTAACCTCTAGCAGGGCTGTAAGGGCAAGTGCTGTCACACAGAAAAAGCTACCCCAGGTAGCCTCTAGCAGGGCTGTAGGGGCAAGTGCTGTCAGACAGACGAAGCTCCCCCAGGTAGCCTCTAGCAGGGCTGTAGGGGCAAGTGCTGTCAGACAGACGAAGCTCCCCCAGGTAGCCTCTAGCAGGGCTGTAGGGGCAAGTGCTGTCACACAGACAAAGCTACCCCAGGTAGCCTCTAGCAGGGCTGTAGGGGCAAGTGCTGTCAGACAGACGAAGCTCCCCCAGGTAGCCTCTAGCAGGGCTGTAGGGGCAAGTGCTGTCACACAGACAAAGCTACCCCAGGTAGCCTCTAGCAGGGCTGTAGGGGCAAGTGCTGTCAGACAGACGAAGCTCCCCCAGGTAGCCTCTAGCAGGGCTGTAGGGGCAAGTGCTGTCAGACAGACGAAGCTCCCCCAGGTAGCCTCTAGCAGGGCTGTAGGGGCAAGTGCTGTTACACAGACAAAGCTACCCCAGGTAGCCTCTAGCAGGGCTGTAAGGGCAAGTGCTGTCACACAGACGAAGCTCCCACAGGTAGCCTCTAGCAGGGCTGTAGGGGCAAGTGCTGTTACACAGACAAAGCTCCCCCAGGTAGCCTCTAGCAGGGCTGTAGGGGCAAGTGCTGTCACAAAGACAAAGCTACCCCAGGTAGCCTCTAGCAGGGCTGTAAGGGCAAGTGCTGTTACACAGACACAGGCAAAGCTCCCCTAGGTAGCCTCTAGCAGGGCTGTAGGGCAAGTGCTGTTACACAGACACAGGCAAAGCTCCCCCAGGTAGCCTCTAGTTGGGCTGTAGGGGCAAGTGCTGTTACACACAGAAACAGGCAAAGCTCCCCCAGGTAGCCTCTAGCAGGGCTGTAGGGCAAGTGCTGTTACACAGACACAGGCAAAGCTCCCCCAGGTAGCCTCTAGCAGGGCTGTAGGGGCAGGTGCTGTTACACAGACACAGGCAAAGCTCCCCCAGGTAGCCTCTAGCAGGTATATAGGGCAAGTGCTGTCACACAGACACAAAGACAAAACTACCCCAGGTAGCCTCAAAGCTGCACCATAGACTCAACACTGCACCATAGACTCAACACTGCACCATAGACTCAACACTGCCCCATAGACTCAACACTGCACCATAGACTCAACACTGCACCATAGACTCAACACTGCCCCATAGACTCAACACTGCCCCATAGACTCAACACTGCCCCATAGACTCAACACTGCCCCATAGACTCAACACTGCCCATAGACTCAACACTGCCCCATAGACTCAACACTGCCCCATAGACTCAACACTGCACCATAGACTCAACACTGCCCATAGACTCAACACTGTACCATAGACTCAACACTGCCCCATAGACTCAACACTGCCCCATAGACTCAACACTGCCCCATAGACTCAACACTGCACCATAGACTCAACACTACCCATAGACTCAACACTGCCCATAGACTCAACACTGCCCATAGACTCAACACTGCCCATAGACTCAACACTGCCCATAGACTCAACACTGCCCATAGACTCAACACTGCCCATAGACTCAACACTGCCCATAGACTCAACACTGCCCCATAGACTCAACACTGCCCATAGACTCAACACTGCCCCATAGACTCAACACTGCCCATAGACTCAATACTGCCCATAAACTCAACACTGCCCCATAGACTCAACACTGCCCATAGACTCAACACTGCCCCATAGACTCAACACTGCCCCATAGACTCAACACTGCCCCATAGACTCAACACTGCCCCATAGACTCAACACTGCCCCATAGACTCAACACTGCCCCATAGACTCAACACTGCACCATAGACTCAACACTGCCCCATAGACTCAACACTGCCCCATAGACTCAACACTGCCCCATAGACTCAACACTGCCCATAGACTCAACACTGCCCATAGACTCAACACTGCCCCATAGACTCAACACTACCCATAGACTCAACACTGCACCATAGACTCAACACTGCACCATAGACTCAACACTGCCCCATAGACTCAACACTGCCCCATAGACTCAACACTGCCCCATAGACTCAACACTGCCCCATAGACTCAACACTGCCCCATAGACTCAACACTGCCCATAGACTCAACACTGCCCCATAGACTCAACACTACCCATAGACTCAACACTGCACCATAGACTCAACACTGCCCCATAGACTCAACACTGCCCCATAGACTCAACACTGCTCATAGACTCAACCCTGCCCATAGACTCAACACTGCCCCATAGACTCAACACTGCTCATAGACTCAACCCTGCCCATAGACTCAACACTGCTCATAGACTCAACCCTGCCCATAGACTCAACACTGCACCATAGACTCAACACTGCTCATAGACTCAACCCTGCCCATAGACTCAACACTGCCCCATAGACTCAACACTGCCCATAGACTCAACACTGCCCATAGACTCAACACTGCCCCATAGACTCAACACTGCCCATAGACTCAACACTGCCCATAGACTCAACACTGTCACCCACAGACTCAACACTGCCCATAGACTCAACACTGCCCCATAGACTCAACACTGCCCATAGACTCAACACTGCACCATAGACTCAACACTGCACCATAGACTCAACACTGCCCATAGACTCAACACTGCCCCATAGACTCAACACTGCCCCATAGACTCAACACTGCCCCATAGACTCAACACTGCACCATAGACTCAACACTGTCACCCATAGACTCAACACTACCCATAGACTCAACACTGCACCATAGACTCAACACTGTCACCCATAGACTCAACACTGCCCCATAGACTCAACACTGCACCATAGACTCAACACTGCCCCATAGACTCAACACTGCCCCATAGACTCAACACTGCCCCATAGACTCAACACTGCACCATAGACTCAACACTGCCCATAGACTCAACACTGCACCATAGACTCAACACTGCCCCATAGACTCAACACTGCCCCATAGACTCAACACTGCCCCATAGACTCAACACTGCCCCATAGACTCAACACTGCCCCATAGACTCAACACTGCACCATAGACTCAACACTGTCACCCACAGACTCAACACTGCACCATAGACTCAACACTGCACCATAGACTCAACACTGCCCCATAGACTCAACACTGCACCATAGACTCAACACTGCACCATAGACTCAACACTGCCCCATAGACTCAACACTGCACCATAGACTCAACACTGCCCCATAGACTCAACACTGCCCCATAGACTCAACACTGCCCCATAGACTCAACACTGCCCATAGACTCAACACTGCCCATAGACTCAACACTGCCCCATAGACTCAACACTGCACCATAGACTCAACACTGCCCCATAGACTCAACACTGCACCATAGACTCTACACTGTCACCCACAGACTCAACACTGCCCATAGACTCAACACTGCCCACAGACTCAACACTGCCCCATAGACTCAACACTGCCCCATAGACTCAACACTGCCCACAGACTCAACACTGCCCCATAGACTCAACACTGCCCCATAGACTCAACACTGCCCCATAGACTCAACACTGCCCCATAGACTCAACACTGCCCCACAGACTCAACACTGCCCACAGACTCAACACTGCCCCATAGACTCAACACTGCCCCATAGACTCAACACTGCCCCATAGACTCAACACTGCCCCATAGACTCAACACTGCCCACAGACTCAACACTACCCATAGACTCAACACTGCCCCATAGACTCAACACTGCCCCATAGACTCAACACTGCCCCATAGACTCAACACTGCCCCACAGACTCAACACTGCACCATAGACTCAACACTGCCCCACAGACTCAACACTGTACCATAGACTCAACACTGCCGCACAGACTCAACACTGCCCCACAGACTCAACACTGCCCCACAGACTCAACACTGCCCCATAGACTCAACACTGCCCCATAGACTCAACACTGCCCCATAGACTCAACACTGCACCATAGACTCAACACTGCCCACAGACTCAACACTGCCCCATAGACTCAACACTGCCCCATAGACTCAACACTGCCCCATAGACTCAACACTGCACCATAGACTCAACACTGCCCCACAGACTCAACACTGCCCCATAGACTCAACACTGCCCCATAGACTCAACACTGCCCCATAGACTCAACACTGCCCCATAGACTCAACACTGCCCACAGACTCAACACTGCCCCATAGACTCAACACTGTCCCATAGACTCAACACTGCACCATAGACTCAACACTGTCACCCATAGACTCAACACTGCCCCATAGACTCAACACTGCACCATAAACTCAACACTGTCACCCATAGACTCAACACTGTCCCATAGACTCAACACTGCACCATAGACTCAACACTGTCACCCATAGACTCAACACTGCCCCATAGACTCAACACTGCCCCATAGACTCAACACTGCCCCATAGACTCAACACTGCCCCATAGACTCAACACTGCCCACAGACTCAACACTGCCCCATAGACTCAACACTGCCCCATAGACTCAACACTGTCACCCATAGACTCAACACTGCCCCATAGACTCAACACTGCACCATAGACTCAACACTGTCACCCATAGACTCAACACTGCCCCATAGACTCAACACTGCACCATAGACTCAACACTACCCATAGACTCAACACTGCCCATAGACTCAACACTGCCCCATAGACTCAACACTGCCCATAGACTCAACACTGCCCATAGACTCAACACTGCCCATAGACTCAACACTGCCCCATAGACTCAACACTGCCCATAAACTCAACACTGCACCATAGACTCAACACTGCCCATAGACTCAACACTGCCCCATAGACTCAACACTGCCCATAAACTCAACACTGCACCATAGACTCAACACTGTCCATAGACTCAACACTGCCCCATAGACTCATCACTGCCCCATAGACTCATCACTGCCCCATAGACTCAACACTGCCCATAAACTCAACACTGCACCATAGACTCAACACTGCCCCATAGACTCAACACTGCCCCATAGACTCAACACTGCCCATAAACTCAACACTGCACCATAGACTCAACACTGCACCATAGACTCAACACTGTCCATAGACTCAACACTGCCCCATAGACTCATCACTGCCCCATAGACTCATCACTGCCCCATAGACTCAACACTGCCCATAAACTCAACACTGCACCATAGACTCAACACTGCCCCATAGACTCAACACTGCACCATAGACTCAACACTGCCCCATAGACTCAACACTGCCCATAGACTCAACACTGCCCCATAGACTCAACACTGCCCATAGACTCAACACTGCCCCATAGACTCAACACTGCCCCATAGACTCAACACTGCCCATAGACTCAACACTGCACCATAGACTCAACACTGCACCATAGACTCAACACTGCCCATAGACTCAACACTGCACCATAGACTCAACACTGCCCCATAGACTCAACACTGCACCATAGACTCAACACTGCCCATAGACTCAACACTGCACCATAGACTCAACACTGCACCATAGACTCAACACTGCACCATAGACTCAACACTGCCCCATAGACTCAACACTGCACCATAGACTCAACACTGCACCATAGACTCAACACTGCACCATAGACTCAACACTGCCCATAGACTCAACACTGCCCATAGACTCAACACTGCCCCATAGACTCAACACTGCCCATAGACTCAACACTGCCCCATAGACTCAACACTGCCCCATAGACTCAACACTGCCCATAGACTCAACACTGCACCATAGACTCAACACTGCACCATAGACTCAACACTGCACCATAGACTCAACACTACCCATAGACTCAACACTGCCCCATAGACTCAACACTGCCCATAGACTCAACACTGCCCCATAGACTCAACACTGCCCATAGACTCAACACTGCCCCATAGACTCAACACTGCCCCATAGACTCAACACTGCCCATAGACTCAACACTGCCCATAGACTCAACACTGCCCCATAGACTCAACACTGCCCATAGACTCAACACTGCCCCATAGACTCAACACTGCCCCATAGACTCAACACTGCCCATAGACTCAACACTGCACCATAGACTCAACACTGCACCATAGACTCAACACTGCACCATAGACTCAACACTACCCATAGACTCAACACTGCACCATAGACTCAACACTGCCCCATAGACTCAACACTGCCCCATAGACTCAACACTGCCCCATAGACTCAGCACTGCCCCATAGACTCAACACTGCCCCATAGACTCAACACTGCCCATAGACTCAACACTGCCCCATAGACTCAACACTGCCCCATAGACTCAACACTAAGAGTCACAGAAAGTCGGAGAGAGTTGCAGATGGATGGAATCGGTGCGATTCTTACGTGGAGGAGATTGGCAGGAGCTCCCAGTCGAGTCCTGTGAAGAGTCTGATGGCACGTGGAGAGAGGGAGACACACACACACGAGTCAAGATCGAAACTCTCTCTCTATAGAAACCCTCTCTCGCTCGCTCGCTCTCCCCTCTCTCTCTCGCTCGCTCGCTCTACCCCCCCCCACACACACACTCTCTCTACCCCCCCACTCTCCCCACTCACCCCCCCCACTCTCCTCCCCCCCATCTCTCTCTCCCCCCCCCACTCTCCTCTCTCACCCCCCCCCACTCTCTCCCCTCTCTCTCTCGCTCGCTCTACCCCCCCCACACACACACTCTCTACCCCCCCCACTCTCCCCACTCTCCCCCCCACTCTCCTCCCCCCCATCTCTCTCTACCCCCCCACTTCCCCACTCCCCCCCCCTCTCTACCAGCCCCCCCCCACTCTCCCATCTCTCCCCACACTCCCCACTCTCCCATCTCCCCCCACTTCTCCCCACTCTCCCCCTCTCTCACCCCCTCTCTCCCCACTCTCTCCCCACTTTCTCCCCACACTCACCCCTCTCTCACCCCCTCACTCCCCCACTCTCTCCCCACTCTCACCCCACTCTCCCCCTCTCTCCCCCACTCTCACCCCACACTCCCCCTCTCTCCCCACTCTCTCCCCCTCTCTCCCCACTCTCTCCCCACTCTCTCCCCACTCTCCCCTCTCTCTCCCCCTCTCTCCCCCACTCTCCCCACTCTCCCCTCACTCCCCACTCTCTCCCCCTCTCTCCCCACTCTCTCCCCACTTCTCCCCACTCTCCCCTCTCTCTCCCCCTCTCTCCCCACTCTCTCCCCACTCTCCCCTCTCTCCCCACTCTCTCCCCCTCTCTCCCCACTCTCTCCCCACTCTCCCCACTCTCTCCCCACTCTCCCCTCACTCCCCACACTCTCCCCACTCTCTCCCCACTCTCCCCTCTCTCCCCACTCTCTCCCCACTCTCCCCCTCTCTCCCCACTCTCTCCCCACTCTCCCCTCTCTCCCCACTCTCTCCCCACTCTCTCCCCACTCACCCCTCTCCCCCCACTCTCTCCCCCCTCTCACCCCTCTCTCCCCACTCTCTCCCCACTCTCTCCCCACTCTCTCCCCACTCTCTCCCCCTCTCTCCCCACTCTCTCCCCACTCTCTCCCCACTCTCCCCCACTCTCCCCTCTCCCCCTCACTCCCCACTCTCTCCCCACTCTCCCCACACACTCCCCACTCTCCCCACTCTCCCCACTCTCTCCCCACTCTCTCCCCACTCTCCCCACTCTCCCCACTCTCTCCCCACTCTCCCCTCTCTCCCCACTCTCTCCCCACTCTCCCCCCACTCTCTCTCCCCTCTCTCCCCACTCTCTCCCCACTCTCTCCTCTCTCTCCCCACTCTCTCCCCCCACTCTCCCCACTCTCTCCCCACTCTCCCCCCTCTCTCCCCACTCTCTCCCCTCTCTCTCCCCACTCTCTCCCCTCTCTCTCCCCACTCTCTCCCCCCACTCTCCCCACTCTCTCCCCACTCTCCCCCCTCTCTCCCCTCTCTCCCCACTCTCTCCCCACTCTCTCCCCCCACTCTCCCCACTTTCTCCCCACTCTCCCCCCTCTCTCCCCACTCTCTCCCCTCTCTCTCCCCACTCTCTCCCCACTCTCTCCCCACTCTCTCCCCACTCTCTCCCCTCTCTCCCCACTCTCTCCCCGCTCTCTCCCCTCTCTCTCCCCACTCTCTCCCCTCTCTCCCCTCTCTCTCCCCTCTCTCCCCACTCTCTCCCCACTCTCTCCCCACTCTCTCCCCACTCTCTCCCCTCTCTCTCCCCTCTCTCCCCACTCTCTCCCCACTCTCTCTCCCCTCTCTCCCCACTCTCCCCACTCTCTCCCCACTCTCTCCCCACTCTCTCCCCACTCTCCCCTCTCCCCCTCTCTCTCCCCCCCTCTCTCTCCCCACTCTCCCCACTCTCCCCTCTCTCCCCTCTCTCTCCCCTCTCTCTCCCCACTCTCTCCCCTCTCTCTCCCCTCTCTCCCCACTCTCTCCCCACTCTCTCCCCACTCTCTCCCCTCTCTCCCCACTCTCTCCCCACTCTCTCTCCCCACTCTCTCCCCTCTCTCTGCCCCTCTCCCCTCTCTCTCCCCACTCTCTTTCCCCACTCTCCCCTCTCCCCCCCTCTCTCCCCACTCTCTCCCCACTCTCTCCCCACTCTCTCTCCCCCATCTCTCCCCCTCTCTCCCCACTCTCTCCCCCCCTCTCTCTCCCCACTCTCCCCACTCTCCCCTCTCTCCCCTCTCTCTCCCCACTCTCCCCACTCTCTCCCCACTCTCTCCCCTCTCTCTCCCCACTCTCTCCCCTCTCTCCCCACTCTCTCCCCTCTCTCCCCACTCTCTCCCCTCTCTCCCCACTCTCTCCCCACTCTCTCCCCTCTCCCCCACTCTCTCCCCTCTCTCTCCCCTCTCTCCCCTCTCTCCCCTCTCTCTCCCCACTCTCCCCACTCTCTCCCCACTCTCTCCCCTCTCTCTCCCCACTCTCTCCCCTCTCTCCCCACTCTCTCCCCTCTCTCCCCACTCTCTCCCCTCTCTCCCCACTCTCTCCCCTCTCTCCCCACTCTCTCCCCACTCTCTCCCCTCTCCCCCACTCTCTCCCCTCTCTCTCCCCTCTCTCCCCTCTCTCCCCTCTCTCTCCCCACTCTCTCCCCTCTCCCCCACTCTCTCCCCTCTCTCTCCCCCTCTCTCCCCACTCTCCCCTCTCTTCCCACTCCCCCCCCTCTCTCCCCTCTCCCCCTCTCTCTCCCCCCCTCTCTCCCCCCCTCTCTCTCCCCTCGGCATGCCAGAGAGCCATAGAAGGCGTGAGATTTGAGAAGGGAGAGTCAGAGAGAGAGACTCCCACTCATAGACACACTCACATAGACACTCACACACATAGACACACTCACATAGACACTCACACACATAGACACACTCACATAGACACTCACACACACGCTCACAGAGACCCACAGAGACCCACATAGACCCATACTCATAGAGACCCACAGAGACCCACACTCATCGAGACCCACAGAGACCCACAGAGACCCACACTCATAGAGACCCACAAAGACCCACACTCAGAGAGACCCACAGAGACCCACAGAGACCCACAGAGACCCATACTCTTGACACCGCTGGTACCAGTCATCGGTAAGTCCACTCAGCTCCACGTCCTCCTGTACCACATCACTCCATCTCTTCTCTAGCCCGTGCCGCGCCCGTTTAGCCCCCTCGATCCGGCCGAACAAAAGCTGTTTAGGCAT
>NW_027620503.1:25000-30000 GCF_964198595.1 Lampetra fluviatilis | reverse complement strand
CGTTAAGGCTGTTTTTCCCCTTCACTTGTATCGAGAGGGAAGCAAAGAACATGTATGGCGTGTACGTTTTTTTACGAATTTTCATTAGCAATCTAACGACATGAATTGCGAAGACGTTTTTTGAACAATTGTATTCCTTTCCCAAAACATCGAGTGCTAGTGTATAAAACCGCTAGAGAAAATAAATTGGCAGGCGAAACTTAAAAAGGAGAGACCCATGAACAGCATGGCCAGGCGGCTCACCTCGACGTTTTTCCCCCGAGCAAAGTCCGCCGAGACCCCCTGTATCCCACGGGGATGTACTGGCGTGCACTTAAAGGTTGATGCCGCTCTGTTACTTGGGAAACGAACCACAAGCCAAATCCAGCTAATTTGTGAATGACTTAGCTCTCCTGCTTTCTCGAGAACGTGCTTTTTTCGTCGGATGAAACTTCCACAGGCTTTTCCAGCAGATTTGCACCTGCACTCAAAAAAGTCAAAATTTTTACACATAGACCCCATCAAACGGGAGAAATTGGCCCGGATTGCTCTCATGTGCGTTACGGGGCATCGTTTCTCTCGCTCCGAATTCCATCGAGCTGGGAAATCGCTCATTTTTGCGTCGCCAAATATCGTACGAACGCCGTGAAACTTCCACAGGCTTTTCCAGCAGATTTGCACCTGCACTCAAAAAAGTCAAAATTTTTACACATAGACCCCATCAAACGGGAGAAATTGGCCCGGATTGCTCTCATGTGCGTTACGGGGCATCGTTTCTCTCGCGCCGAATTCTCTCGAGCTGGGAAATCGCTCATTTTTGCGTCGCCAAATATCGTACGAACGCCGTGAAACTTCCACAGGCTTTTTCAGCAGATTTGCACCTGCACTCAAAAAAGTCAAAATTTGTACACATAGACCCCATCAAACGGGAGAAATTGGCCGGGATTGCTCTCATGTGCGTTACGGGGCATCGTTTCTCTCGCTCCGAATTCCATCGAGCTGGGAAATCGCTCATTTTTGCGTCGCCAAATATCGTACGAACGCCGTGAAACTTCCACAGGCTTTTTCAGCAGATTTGCACGTGCACTCAAAAAAGTCAAAATTTTTACACATAGACCCCATCAAACGGGAGAAATTGGCCGGGATTGCTCTCATGTGCGTTACGGGGCATCGTTTCTCTCGCGCCGAATTCCATCGAGCTGGGAAATCGCTCATTTTTGCGTCGCCAAATATCGTACGAACGCCGTGAAACTTCCACAGGCTTTTCCAGCAGATTTGCACGTGCACTCAAAAAAGTCAAAATTTTTACACATAGACCCCATCAAACGGGAGAAATTGGCCCGGATTGCTCTCATGTGCGTTACGGGGCATCGTTTCTCTCGCGCCGAATTCTCTCGAGCTGGGAAATCGCTCATTTTTGCGTCGCCAAATATCGTACGAACGCCGTGAAACTTCCACAGGCTTTTTCAGCAGATTTGCACCTGCACTCAAAAAAGTCAAAATTTTTACACATAGACCCCATCAAACGGGAGAAATTGGCCCGGATTGCTCTCATGTGCGTTACGGGGCATCGTTTCTCTCGCTCCGAATTCCATCGAGCTTGGAAATCGCTCATTTTTGCGTCGCCAAATATCGTACGAACGCCGTGAAACTTCCACAGGCTTTTCCAGCAGATTTGCACCTGCACTCAAAAAAGTCAAAATTTTTACACATAGACCCCATCAAACGGGAGAAATTGGCCCGGATTGCTCTCATGTGCGTTACGGGGCATCGTTTCTGTCGCGCCGAATTCCATCGAGCTGGGAAATCGCTCATTTTTGCGTCGCCAAATATCGTACGAACGCCGTGAAACTTCCACAGGCTTTTTCAGCAGATTTGCACCTGCACTCAAAAAAGTCAAAATTTGTACACATAGACCCCATCAAACGGGAGAAATTGGCCGGGATTGCTCTCATGTGCGTTACGGGGCATCGTTTCTCTCGCTCCGAATTCCATCGAGCTGGGAAATCGCTCATTTTTGCGTCGCCAAATATCGTACGAACGCCGTGAAACTTCCACAGGCTTTTTCAGCAGATTTGCACGTGCACTCAAAAAAGTCAAAATTTTTACACATAGACCCCATCAAACGGGAGAAATTGGCCGGGATTGCTCTCATGTGCGTTACGGGGCATCGTTTCTCTCGCGCCGAATTCCATCGAGCTGGGAAATCGCTCATTTTTGCGTCGCCAAATATCGTACGAACGCCGTGAAACTTCCACAGGCTTTTCCAGCAGATTTGCACGTGCACTCAAAAAAGTCAAAATTTTTACACATAGACCCCATCAAACGGGAGAAATTGGCCCGGATTGCTCTCATGTGCGTTACGGGGCATCGTTTCTCTCGCGCCGAATTCTCTCGAGCTGGGAAATCGCTCATTTTTGCGTCGCCAAATATCGTACGAACGCCGTGAAACTTCCACAGGCTTTTTCAGCAGATTTGCACCTGCACTCAAAAAAGTCAAAATTTTTACACATAGACCCCATCAAACGGGAGAAATTGGCCCGGATTGCTCTCATGTGCGTTACGGGGCATCGTTTCTCTCGCTCCGAATTCCATCGAGCTTGGAAATCGCTCATTTTTGCGTCGCCAAATATCGTACGAACGCCGTGAAACTTCCACAGGCTTTTCCAGCAGATTTGCACCTGCACTCAAAAAAGTCAAAATTTTTACACATAGACCCCATCAAACGGGAGAAATTGGCCCGGATTGCTCTCATGTGCGTTACGGGGCATCGTTTCTGTCGCGCCGAATTCCATCGAGCTGGGAAATCGCTCATTTTTGCGTCGCCAAATATCGTACGAACGCCGTGAAACTTCCACAGGCTTTTCCAGCAGATTGGCACGTGCACTCAAAAAAGTCAAAATTTGTACACATAGACCCCATCAAACGGGAGAAATTGGCCGGGATTGCTCTCATGTGCGTTACGGGGCATCGTTTCTCTCGCTCCGAATTCCATCGAGCTGGGAAATCGCTCATTTTTGCGTCGCCAAATATCGTACGAACGCCGTGAAACTTCCACAGGCTTTTTCAGCAGATTTGCACGTGCACTCAAAAAAGTCAAAATTTGTACACATAGACCCCATCAAACGGGAGAAATTGGCCGGGATTGCTCTCATGTGCGTTACGGGGCATCGTTTCTCTCGCGCCGAATTCCATCGAGCTGGGAAATCGCTCATTTTTGCGTCGCCAAATATCGTACGAACGCCGTGAAACTTCCACAGGCTTTTTCAGCAGATTTGCACGTGCACTCAAAAAAGTCAAAATTTTTACACATAGACCCCATCAAACGGGAGAAATTGGCCGGGATTGCTCTCATGTGCGTTACGGGGCATCGTTTCTCTCGCGCCGAATTCCATCGAGCTGGGAAATCGCTCATTTTTGCGTCGCCAAATATCGTACGAACGCCGTGAAACTTCCACAGGCTTTTTCAGCAGATTTGCACGTGCACTCAAAAAAGTCAAAATTTTTACACATAGACCCCATCAAACGGGAGAAATTGGCCCGGATTGCTCTCATGTGCGTTACGGGGCATCGTTTCTCTCGCTCCGAATTCCATCGAGCTTGGAAATCGCTCATTTTTGCGTCGCCAAATATCGTACGAACGCCGTGAAACTTCCACAGGCTTTTCCAGCAGATTTGCACCTGCACTCAAAAAAGTCAAAATTTTTACACATAGACCCCATCAAACGGGAGAAATTGGCCCGGATTGCTCTCATGTGCGTTACGGGGCATCGTTTCTCTCGCGCCGAATTCTCTCGAGCTGGGAAATCGCTCATTTTTGCGTCGCCAAATATCGTACGAACGCCGTGAAACTTCCACAGGCTTTTTCAGCAGATTTGCACCTGCACTCAAAAAAGTCAAAATTTGTACACATAGACCCCATCAAACGGGAGAAATTGGCCGGGATTGCTCTCATGTGCGTTACGGGGCATCGTTTCTCTCGCTCCGAATTCCATCGAGCTGGGAAATCGCTCATTTTTGCGTCGCCAAATATCGTACGAACGCCGTGAAACTTCCACAGGCTTTTTCAGCAGATTTGCACGTGCACTCAAAAAAGTCAAAATTTTTACACATAGACCCCATCAAACGGGAGAAATTGGCCGGGATTGCTCTCATGTGCGTTACGGGGCATCGTTTCTCTCGCGCCGAATTCCATCGAGCTGGGAAATCGCTCATTTTTGCGTCGCCAAATATCGTACGAACGCCGTGAAACTTCCACAGGCTTTTCCAGCAGATTTGCACGTGCACTCAAAAAAGTCAAAATTTTTACACATAGACCCCATCAAACGGGAGAAATTGGCCCGGATTGCTCTCATGTGCGTTACGGGGCATCGTTTCTCTCGCGCCGAATTCTCTCGAGCTGGGAAATCGCTCATTTTTGCGTCGCCAAATATCGTACGAACGCCGTGAAACTTCCACAGGCTTTTTCAGCAGATTTGCACGTGCACTCAAAAAAGTCAAAATTTTTACACATAGACCCCATCAAACGGGAGAAATTGGCCCGGATTGCTCTCATGTGCGTTACGGGGCATCGTTTCTCTCGCTCCGAATTCCATCGAGCTTGGAAATCGCTCATTTTTGCGTCGCCAAATATCGTACGAACGCCGTGAAACTTCCACAGGCTTTTCCAGCAGATTTGCACCTGCACTCAAAAAAGTCAAAATTTTTACACATAGACCCCATCAAACGGGAGAAATTGGCCCGGATTGCTCTCATGTGCGTTACGGGGCATCGTTTCTGTCGCGCCGAATTCCATCGAGCTGGGAAATCGCTCATTTTTGCGTCGCCAAATATCGTACGAACGCCGTGAAACTTCCACAGGCTTTTCCAGCAGATTGGCACGTGCACTCAAAAAAGTCAAAATTTGTACACATAGACCCCATCAAACGGGAGAAATTGGCCGGGATTGCTCTCATGTGCGTTACGGGGCATCGTTTCTCTCGCTCCGAATTCCATCGAGCTGGGAAATCGCTCATTTTTGC